>NC_056524.1:119938256-119966834 GCF_019175285.1 Sceloporus undulatus
AAAAAAAGGCACTAACTACTTTGACTGTTCTGGTGTATTGTTATGCCATGTGTATGTGTGTGTGTAAAAGAGGCAGTGGGTCTGGTAGATATGTGTATATGCATGTCATAGCTCATACTGAGGATGAAAAGGTGGTGGAAGGAGAAGGTGTCAAACTCATCATAAAAGCTGACTGAGATCTTGCACCAGAAGGCATCTCTTAGCATGTAGCAAAACCT
Source organism: Sceloporus undulatus (assembly GCF_019175285.1). Classification (NCBI taxonomy): domain Eukaryota; kingdom Metazoa; phylum Chordata; class Lepidosauria; order Squamata; family Phrynosomatidae; genus Sceloporus; species Sceloporus undulatus. The sequence goes on from NC_056524.1 coordinate 119,938,475, forward strand.
ACCCTTTCTGTGTATCACCAACCCCACCTAAGACGGGCATGACTGTACTGGCAAAGAGGGCATGGAACAGTAGAAATATATCCATCTATTTTTCTATATCTGAAGCCACTTTGACAGACCTCCACAGGGACCTCTTTGGTAGTCCCTGAAGGCTCCAAGGCCTTGTCATTACTACTCAACCAGCAAAAGGAAAATAGATTGATGCTTCTCTGCTGCTTCCTCCACTCTCCAACTAATACAAAAATGACTGTCTTGGGCAAGTTGGCATGCCAAAAAGGAAGGGTTTTGCAGGAGATTTTAGTCACTAGATAAATGGCACAGAATTCAAACTTCCACAATGAATCCCAAAGTAGATTATGATGGCATGAGGCAGACTTATTCTATTGTAACTCACTAAAAAGATGCCAGATGCTATATAACCAATCATATGCATCAAATATATTTAATTGTTTAGCATAGTATACAGAGATTATAAACTTCTTGATCCTAGGCACAGAAGTGAGGGCAGGGTGAAGAAGGTGCATTTGTTTACCATAGGCATGAATAAATTTACTCACCAAACTCAGTAAATGCATAACAAATGCATATATCCTTAGATAACCACAGTATGATTCTGCTGCTTTAATAGCATTTTAAATCATTATAGCAAATTAATGCTCTTCTAAACAAGAAACCACTACAAACACAAATTAATGATTCACATTAATCTTTATATTTCACTTGATTTTGGAACTTACTCTAAGAGATGTTTTGTTCTGTAGCTACATTTATGTTGATTATAAATGAGCACACTAAACCAAAACTAAGAAAATAAATCATACACTAAAACATGTTCAGTTATTTAAGCCTGTGGTTTCAAAGATGCTATTTTGGCAGACTTCCCATTGTAGAATATAGTGGTATTAATTGGAGAAATAACAGTAGAATTAGTCTACCTGCTCTTCAATCCATTAAACTTTATCACACATCATATATAACTGATATATACCTGCTGATATTATATAACATGGTAATATAAGGCTTCTGGGGGTTATTAAGGGATATATGCATTCATTATGCATTTACTGCATTTTGTGAAGTTAAACTTGCTTATCTACACTGAATTAATTGCTGAATGAACAGAATGCAAAGTGATGACAGAAATTTACTTACAGCTGGCTTTAAAGAAGAGAAATCAACACATTCACACAGGATTCATCTTCCAAGAGCTGAGAGTCATAAGACGTAAATGGAATGTCCATATTGAAAGGCAGTGTTTCAGATGATGTGAATTGCCTCAAGCTTTGTTTCCAGTGCATGTAGCCTCTACCATGCAGATGTGATTTTTGGAGCCAGGAAGTACATGATTTGGTCTGGCACTGTTTACAGACTCAGCACTTCCCTACAATTCTGTTTTTTCCCCCTTTTCTACATAAACACAGTTGGCTTGTGGGCAGTCACAAGGCAGAGAAATGCGCCCAATGGAGGGGAAGAAGCTGTGCCATCTGCTTCCACTAAACAGAATGCATCTGGTTTTTTGCCACAATCTTCCACACCTGGGAAGGGGAACAGCAGGTCTTGCTCTCTTCTGTTCCACACTACTGCTGTACACCTGGTATCCCTGAAGTGACATTGCCAAGTTTCTGGAAACTCAGCCTGAAGGCTCCCATGATATCACCCTCCACTATGCATCCCAAAACAATTAACATAAATAGAAAGCACTGATACAGATTTGGGCTTCACTCTGTACTTTTCATGGCATCATTTAACAAGGAGACATCTGTGTCTTTGCAATATTCTACATGCCCATTGGAATAAGTCACAATGAGTGCAGCCTATCAGTTTGAGGCTCACTGGTTGCCTCCCTAGAAGTGAACAGGACAGCTCTACACTTGATCAACTGACTGGGGGGGGTCAAGAAAAAAATGAGGGGAAAACTGGTCCTGGCAGCCATTTGGCTGCTAAATGGACCTGCAAGCAACACATCTGCTGTAGCATTCACAGCAGTCCATGAGATCCCCTTGAAATATTACAGCACACTAAACAATCAAGGATTGAGCTGAAACAGGGCCCAGCTGTCACACTGTTCACTAAGACACAGAGATGTGCTACACAAGTAATTTAAGGTCAGCCATGTAGGGACATCATTATTAATGTAATAAAAATACAGCTGCTCCAATTAAACTTTACTGGGAGCCACTTGTTCATGAAAACCTAATGGTTTTTTTCAGAGCTCCTTATCATTTTGCTTCCTGTGAGATACACTGTTAAAATTCATTTGGAAAATGGGCGGTATTGATTAGATCCAGTGATTAACTGAATGTTGACAAGAACATTCATCATATTAAGATGTTTTGCTGTAACAAGGGCTTGATAGATCTTTATTTTGTAGTGTTAAAGGTGATGCATTACTCCACATACATTTTCTCTGTGTAAAGAGAAAGATAAAGGTGAACTACCTTCTGTTGATAGTGTGCTTTTTCAAGAGGCCATTTACACCATGGCCTTTGCCTGCTCATTAATCAGCATCTTAGTGATATCTCTATTGTAAAGGACCTTGAAGCAGAAAATTGGTTATTTACAGAATGGCCAAGTATTATAGGTTTCATGTGGGTGTTTATTACTGTTTGTTGCTATTAAAGATTACATTTGAAGGCCCACATCACCAAAGGGAGTGGAGGGAGGAGAGAAAAGGGATTTGGTCCAGTTTTATGACTTCTCAGCATTCACAGCCAGAATACTGGGTGCAGGTGGAGGAGTTGTGGTCCAACATATTTGGGTGCCAGCATGCAAGCAAACTGGCTTGCCCTGTATTGTAGGATATTGTACTCCAAAACTAACCAACAAAAAACCCCAACCAAACAAAAAATGAAGCAAAATCTAATCCTTTTCACTCTGTTCTTGCAGAGTTTCATGCAGCTGTTTATTGGGCTTATTTACACATGTAGGTGTATCATCAGGTGACTGTAACATCAGTGATTATTTGTACCTATGAATAAATTGCTGGAAATATCACATCAATGTTAGAAATATCACGCCAGCATCAGAATGTTCATATAATTCTTTATACAATGATGGGCTATACAAAGAATCATCCAGTTCATTTTGAGTGTCTGAGGGAGTTTAAGGGCAATTGCTGGAAACCTGTTAGTGACATATATTTATTTTACATGTGTGTCCATTCTGTTTTAATGAGTGGAATGGACTATTCCCTTGTACTCCATCCCAAGCTACCTTATGGCAGCTGCCCAGCCACATGGGATTGCTGAGCAATGAGACTGCCTCTCATCTACCTGCAATGTCCAAGAGAGAAGGAGTCAGAAGAATGATTATTACTCTTCAGCAAACCATGGGGGATGAGAGGCAATCCCTACTACCTAGTTACCATCCCATCTCCACAGTTTAAAGTCCATAGTAGCAGTTCCACAGGGCTTGGCAGCTCCTTGGGAGATGGAAAGGCATGTAGCTCCATGTGCAGAGTGGTTTTGCCATATTTCTTCTAAAATCCTGGCCTACAATTCCTGAGGACAAGTCTACCACAATTTAACATCACAAAATATTTTTGAAAGAAGGTATTTCAGTATAGATTATGATATGACATAGGGATCTTCTTTATAAGAAGCAAAAGCTCATTGGATATGCTCATGTCTGTAGGAGTGTCTAGGGTAGTCTTCTGGCTTCTGTTCAGGGCTCTTTAACAGTAAAGAGGTGGGCTGAAATTTTTAACCTCAAATTGCCTTTGCCATTCAATAGTAGCGAATCAGGGGCAACCCTTTAAGGTCCATCTGAGGGAATATGATGGGAAGGGGCTTTCAGTTCTGGGGTGTGTGTGTGTGTGCGCACAGATGTCCAGTGATCAAATGTACATCTGTCATTTAAATAGCTGCAGTTATGTGAACCAGTCTAAACAGGGACTTGATATCTCATTACATTATTATATTTGATGCTTGGTATTTGTTTTAGTTGAGTCTGTTCAGATCCAGTCCTATCATTAAGCAGAGTGAAGCAGCCACACCAGATAGCTAAATGGGATTCTCTGTTTTAATACTTCCCACGTCTCACACCCTCTCTTCAATCCTTTCTACCAAACTTCAGCCCTGGCTTACTCCTTTTATTCACTGTCTTCATTCCTGTTCTCATGCAGCTGAACATTTATGGAGAAAAAATAGGGACTGGGCAGACTATATTCATTATAAATTTCTCCTTTCTGCTTCTTCTTGTGCCATTTTCCTGGCCAAACAGAAATACTATACTTCACTGATTAACACTAATCCACAGAACCCTAACCATATTTTCCCTCCTTTTTATTCTCCTTTAAAGCCCTCTCCTCCATCTCTCCCTCCATCATTCTCTGCTAATGATTTTGCAATCTTCTTTAATACTAAAATTGAAACTATTCACTTTGTTCTTGCTGTCCCTGACCTTTCCTCAGAGACAACCTTTCATATGTCTGTATCCTCTACATCAGTGGTCCCCAAACTGTGTCCTTTAAGAGATTTTGGACTTCAGCTTCCAGAAGCCTCAGCTATGTTGGTCAATAGTCTGGGAGTCTGGGAGATGAAGTCCAAAATCTCTTAAAGGCCACAGTTTGGGGACCATTGCTCTACATTTTCTGCTGTTATTTTCTCTGTGTTTATTTTCTTTATTTATTTACAATATTTACACCCTGCTCTTCAGCCCTAAAGGCTCTCTTAGTGGCTTACAGATATTTATTCAGATAGTTCCCTGCCCTGAGGTTTACAATATAAAAAGACATGGTACAAAAGGAGAAGAGAATGGTGGTGGGGGAAGGGTATCAAGTCCAGTGGTTCTTCTCTCCCTCTGAGGCCTGGACCATGGCAGATGGACTGGAGAGAGGGCCCTTCTTCTTGCCCTGGCTAGCCCTGATGGAGTTGGGGCTATTTTTTCCCTCTCTCCCAGGCTGTATGATGACAGATGGCATGGAAAGAGGGCTCTTCTTCTTCAGGCTAGCCCCGATGGAGTTGGGCCTGCCTTTTCACGCCCTCCCAAGCCAGATGATAATGTATACATTATCTTTAGGTAATCTTATTGGTTGTATTTTTCTACTCCAGAACTTTTGTCTGACATTGAACAATGGGTCACATCATGTCCTTCAGCTGTCTTTTTTGGATGCTTCATTGGCACTTAAACTTAACATAGCAAAGATAGAACTAATCTTTACTCCAAATCCCTCTATACAATGTACATTCTCCATTACAGTCAATAATATTCTTATTCATTCTGTGAAAGAAGCATATAGTCTTGGCTTTATTTCTTTTATGCTTCTTTGTGTTTTGCTCCTAAGATTCAGGCTGCAGCAAAGTCATGTCAATTTTTCCTTTATCACATTGGCAAAATTAGACCTTTTCTTTCTGCTTCATCTGCAAAGACCTTAGTTCATAACTTGACTATCTCCTGCCTTGATTATTGTAATCTTCTTTTGACGGGTCTTCCACTGTTTCATCCTAGCCCTCTGGTCTCCATTCAACATTCTGCTGCTAAGATTATCTTTTTGGCTTCTTGTTTTGATCATGTTACCTTATGCTTGGTATCGCTTTACTGGCTACCCATTCCTTATAGGATTTGGCATAAGCTTCTAATGTTTAAGGCATTACACAACCTACACCCCCCACTCCCCCAATTTGTCAGCCCTTATTTCTCTTTATCAGCCTGCTCAAAATCTCTGTTCCAGGAACTCTGGGCTTCTTACCCAACCAAGGGTTTCCTCTTACTTGGCTCAGCTTCATCCTTTTTCACTCACTGCACCATACTTCTGGAATAGCATCCCTGAATATGTGCAGACTGCCTCCTCCTTGGCTAGCTTTAAATCTGAAGATATTCCTATTTGCTAAAGCATTTGGAATTTTACATTAACATTGTTTTATAATGTTATATTTGATTATGTGTCAGTTGCTTCTATAGAGCCCTGGTGAAACAGTGGATAAATGCCTGTACTGCAGCCACTCACTCACAAACCATAAAATTACGAGTTCAATACATGTCTGTGGGCTCAAGCTTGACTCAGGCTTGCATCTTTCCGAGTTTGTTAAAATGAGTACCCAGATTGCTGGGGGCAATTAGCTTACACATTGTAAACTGCTTAGGGAGTTCTTATGTGCACTGATAAGGAGTATAGAGATGTACTTGCTATTGCAAGTACATCTGTAAAACTGTATTTTATTTCCACGGTTTGTTTATAATGATTCTATAATTTCTATTTCATCCTTAGACTGTACGGCTCTGGCAGGATTTATTGTTTTGAACTGATTGTTTCTGTAAAGGGCCATACAAATTTATGGCCCTATACAAATTGATGATGATGATGATGATGATGATGATGATGATGATGATGATAATATAATTTAAGAGAACTAGCAAACCTCCTGTGAACAAACTTCACCAAGAAAACCCTGTTATATGTTCACCTTAAAGTCACCGTATGTTGGAAATGACTTGAAAGCACACAACAACAAGAGAAATAAAATGTACATGAAACAATGTGTATTAGTGCACACAAGCTTATTGTATGTTGTAAAATATGTTTAAATATACTTTAGTCAGTAGTAAAAAGATGTACCTGAATATTTTTTAAAAAATACATCAATCCCTTGTGAGAAGCAAAAAGATATAACCAAGGGCAGGAAAAGGGGGCAAATAAAATTTAGAGAAATGCAAAGAAATTGAGACGGAAAGCCACATCTCTTACCATGAAAAAGAGATGACAATTATACATGCATTGGAAATATGTGATGTGTAAATGCCTAGAATATCTTCTTTCCCTTTTGTATATACAGAAACAGATTTGCACTTGGAAAAAATGTGGGACAACTCAACTGAACTGCAGAATTGCAGTGCTCCCATCGTTAAGGCAAAGAGGGAACATTACAGAAGTGACCTTTCTAGGCAGAGGTCTTTGCAGTGCTTTATTCTGATGACTGGGCCAAAGCATAGCTATAACGTTCACCACAGCCATGGCCTACCACGATATGAGCAGCAGAGTGTAATCAGTCCAAAAAATAAATTAGCATCACTGTCAATGTCAGCCTATTGTTTTCTGTCTCGTAGTCAGGATGAATTTGTACTATGGCTTATAGTCAGAGCTTTATTAAAGAAGGACATTTTAGTCATTCTGATTTAATCTTTGCCAGGACTTATGCTACATATTTAGCTTGCCTGAAGAAGCTGTCAGAAAACATAATTTATGGGAAGATCTAGAGGGCAAAGAAAGCAATGAGCCAGCTTACCACACTGTCTTTTGCCTTTTAGACATCATACAAGGACTTTACTCCTTCTTTGCAAAAGGCAAGCAGGCATTCTAACTAAGAAATAATAATAATAATAATAATAATAATAATAATAATAATAATAATGTTTATTTGTATTTTCCCACTTCTTCCAGTGGATCGAAGCAGGATTACAACCAGAAAAATCTCCATACAATGGCAATTATATCTAAAATACATATCATAAAAACATCAGACTATATAAAAATTTCATTATAACAACAACAAAGCATCAGTCGGATTATGATGTTATGAACCAGAAATGAGGTTTTCTACAGTTCTTCATAGAAGGTCTGGTGGGTATGCCCGCCAGAAGAGATCCGTCTTTAGTGCCCTCTTAAAGGCATCTAAGATCGAGATGAGGCGGATCTCTTCCGGCAGATTGTTCCATAACCTGGGGGCCATAGCTGTGTATGCTCTTTTGGAAGTAGCTGTTAATCTGACCTTTGGGTAATCTAATAGGTTCATCCCTGTTGTCCTGAGGATGCGGGGCGGATTGTGTAGGGAGAGGCGTTCCCTCAAGTGTGTCATTTTTATTATTATTTTCATGGGCATTTAACTTTTTTTAAAAAAGTCTCCTCTCCCCAAAAACAATGTTTTGCCTCCAATTAAATGCAGTTAGAACTATTTTCATTATTATTATTTCATTAGAGTACAGTGAACTCAAGATTGAAATTGTTCTTGCCCTTTAAAAAAAAATCCACAAAATCCATACAAAGCTTTTCAAAAGTTTTGCTTAACTCAGTATTTGGTTTCTGTTGTCTAATATATGTGTGTGTGTGTATGTGTGTGTTAAATGGGACTTCTAGGGCTTATTTATATTCATGAATATCATTTGAGTTCTTTGAATTTGATTTCATTTGGGCAGACAAAGTTATCTGAAGAATAAGAACTTTACACACTGCTTTCAACTCTTTGGAGAAAACGTAAGTCTGTATTAAAAGGGATATGTGAGTTTTGTCAAGCACCGATCCCTGATGATTTCCATATGAAACTACACATCTGAGACTATGGCCAAGGATGGATGAGAATTCTGTGTCCTCTCTCTCTTTCTTTCCCCCAAAATATATAAAATGCAAAAAACTGGAAGGAACTAAAAACAATCGTACTGAAATTTTCAACACTAGATGCTGAAACATCTCTAGGTTTGAGAATGATATGGATTGGGACACAGGCATGAAGGCAAAGTGTTCTTCCTTCCTTGCTGTGGCCCCAATGTCGTAGTTAACAGCTATCTTTCCACTTCCACCAACTGCTTTTTTCAATAGGCTCGCCAAATACCTACCATGATATAGCTGAATCTTATTGTTTTCATGGCAATAGTGAATGAGTTGAGCCATACATTTCCCAGTTACTATGACACAATAGGCACAGTCTATTATGTTTTCCTTCAGCCCACCAAGGTACAATTCCACATCATTATTTAGACTGTAATAAATGTTTCATAAAGTCATGTAATGATATTGGTAAATATATTGAAGTTATGATTTGTGTCTGTGGTCAGGTTGCTTGTGGTGTGGAATCCAAGAGACAAAAGGTGGCTATTCACACCTGTTTCCTTTGGGCACATTTAAGACTATTAAAAAATATTTTACTTCAAGCGTCATTCACCCTCTGAGAAGTGTTATGTTGGAAATATGTTTATCCTCTACATCAGACACAGAATGAGTTGCATGACTGTACCAATTCAAGGCACTTGTCATGTTCAATTTCTGTCACTAGAAGGGCTGTCATTTTGTTACAGTGGATTTTAAGGATACTCATGGCCTTTTTGTGGCCAAAGATTATGGAAACATGGAGACACACTATTGTCAATGTATTTAAAAGTATAAGCACAGCATCCCTGCAGAGAGGATGAGGACTAAAAGACCATTTTAGGGTGAAGGAGAGGGAGCTTACCAGCTACTGCACACACACCCTTCCTTCACTATAGCACTCTTTCATCACCAGTAAAGTGAGTTGTTTCTTTACAGGGCTGAGGTCCAGCCAGCACTCTTCAGCAGTTTCTCCAGCTAGATTTTATCAGCTCTTTTGGCTGGGCAGTGTAAGTGGGACTAATGTAGGGTAGGTTTGGGACCCAAAGGGGTTGTCTCTTTGAGGAAGCTATTTAAGCTGGTGTCACAAGGATGAAGGTCTGCCCTGATGCTGCTTTTCAGGACAGGAAAGTGTGCCTGCATACAGACACTGCTTGTTGGTATTTTTATGGAGAAGGGAGATGTGTTGTCAACAAAGGAAGGGAGGTAATGGTGCTCAGGGAGCAGCCACTCAAGTCATAGAGGGTCCAAAGAAATATGAGAATGGAAGATGGTTATACTATCCTGGAAGTACAGTTTGCTATAGGGTGTTATTCATCTCCTAGCTGGCTCCCATCCCAGGTAATCTGGATAGCCATAGTAACAACACCATAGTAACAACATAGTAACTGCTTAATGCCAAGTGAATGGTAAAATAGATGCCATTTAATAAATTGATGCTGGATGAACATGCTGACCTGGCATTTATTACAGCGACTTGGTTGGATTAGTTTGGGAGAGAGGTAATCCCTCTCTGCTTTGCCCACAAGGATTCTCTGTGCAGCAGCAGCTTGTAAGACCCTGGGGGAGAGGAGGTGATACTATAGTGGTATGTCAGGATAATAACTCCCTGACCAGGCACCCTATTTCTCCATCTGCATGGTTTGAGTGTGTTTATTTAAGGCTGGGTAGCTGGGATACATTGGGGATTTTGTTGAGCAATTCACCCCACTGTTCAACACTATTCTTTCCTGAGCTAATTGGGTTGAAATTGGGGAGGTGTTGGGGTCCCCACAGCTAGTTGTGCTGGGGAACTTCAATAATTACGTTGAGGCTACCCTATTAGGTTGTCTGGGACACATTACCAATAGCAATATAGCAATAGCAAGTACATTTCTATACTGCTTATCCTTGCACTTAAGCACTCCCTAAGTGGTTTACAACTGTAAGCTAATTGCCTCCAACAAGCTGGGTATTTCTTTTAGTGATCTTGGAAGGCTGAGTCGACCTTGAGCAGATGGTTGGTATTGAACTTGCAACCTTGTAGTTTGTTAGTGAGTGGCTGCAGTACAGACATTTAACCACTGCACCATCAGGGCTCACATTATGAAACAATGAAATAGGCTCTGTATAAGTTGTTTCATAATGCATTTCCACTTCATTGACAAAACAATATTGCTTAAGGAAAATATTAGGAAAACATGTACACCTTGTGACAAGAACGGTGGTGGTGATTACTACACAGAGAGACAGATAGCATTGAAAAGCAGTAAAGGTATTGGGAAAGGAGAGTTCAATATATTTCTGTCTTGTTAGGTGTCAGCATTATTTGGGATTTGATGCCATACCCCTCCTTGAGAGTTCGGCTCCAGAAGACAAAACAGACCTACTGCTCAGCCTGACAGCCATATATGTACTCCAGAGGAGGAGGTTTGTTTTAACAGTTATAACTTGCCTTGAGTCTCAAACTGGGAGAAAGGTGGAAATAACAACAACAACAACCACAATGATGATGCTTGAATGTTAGGCAAATCTGGGATTTTGCAAGGGTTTTCTGGATTTCTGTCTTGTTTGTTTGAAATATTTATATTACATTCTTTATTATCAACATTTCAGGGAGGTATACACACTTGCACAATCTGAACAGACTCAGATCTCACAGTGAAGTAGACTAGTCTACTTTTCTATCACTCTGTCCAAATTTTATTGTCCAAACAGTTTAAGATAGATGTAAAACAGAATTGGGAAAGGGATGGTATCAACACTGATCCATAAAAACCACTGAACCTGACTCTGTAGATAGGAATAGAATCATTACAACACAATCCTCTCACTCTCAACTTGTAGAACTGATCCAGGAGGATACCATGGCTAAAGGCTGATGGGAGATAAGTAAGAATCAGCAGGACTGCTGCCTCCCCACCTCTTTCTTTCTTTCTTTCTTTCTTTCTTTCTTTCTTTCTTCAGACAGACAACCTATCACACTGACCAATGCTCATTCTCCCCAGAATAGACTTCAGACTGGAAAATTCTAGATATGTGACTTCTGAGATGGTTTGGAGGACAGCCACAACCACCACTTTCTCAAGCACCTTAGGAGGTTTTTGCAATTGTACATTAGTTATCATAGATCTCTGCTTTGGGTGAGCTTTTGGAAGAATGGGCACACTTCTATTAGGATGCCAGGTACTACCCCCTCCTGCAAAGAAGAGTTCGCTATACCCTGACCCAACCCATATAATGTTATTTTGGGCAGCCAAGGATGGTCAAGAGTCAAGAAGTTACATGGTTGCTCAAGTCGACATCATCCTGTTCACATCATCAGGCCTCAAAAGTTGGAACTGATCTTGTAACTCAGATGGCATACTGGAAGCCTCAATCAGATCTTTAGCAACAATACTATTAAACTTGTTGTAAAGAATTGTCACTGTGCCTTCCAAGTGCTGTGACAATTGATTGAATGTCAGTTTGTAGATTCTTGTAATACATTTACTGGGATGACATTGACAAACTTGAAGTTATGTCAACTAGTTTAATGTGTGAAATGGCCCAAAAGAGAGGTACAACCCTCATACACATTCTCTGCTGCATACTTTACATTAGTCTGCTTCAGCTAAACCTTAGATTACACTAATAGCCCCCCCTCCCTCACAGAACCATGCATTTGATTTTCTAGGCACTATCACCTGTGTAAATCATACATACTGCTGAGTGCATGTTGATTGAAATTTCTAGTTTCCAGAAGGATGGCACACTCTTCACACTACCTGGATTTAGCCCATGGTCGCATCTGCTGATTAATGCTACCTTCACAATGTAAGTGAGGAAATTGTCAACCATGGCTTGTGAATTTTATTGTGAAACCCATTGGTATCATTCATTTTTAGAGTTTTAATCACATCTTTGTCATTGATGGATAGATCATATCAGGTTTAAGCTGCAGGTAATCTTCATGATTGCCTAGCTATGATGTTATGTCGCTGATAAAACTCTCCAAGAGATGATATGGCCTTGCTGAAAAATCAGACCACGGTGATAGCATTTGTTCCAAAATGGTTTATAGCATTTGACAAAATTCACAATTGAGTAGTGCACATGAAATTAGACTTCTAAATGGACAAACACACACTTTTTTGGTACTTGGCAGATTGTGGTCATTACATTTTAGAAAGAAGCTCTTCAGTCTCATTTGAAAGAGCAAGGTCCACTTACTGTACTGGCGGCGGCGGTGGTGGGGGGGGGGGGGGGCTTGTTCCCACTGTCTCCAGAAAAAGAACTTTTTTTGCTTGAACTGCATTGAAATCTGACACTTTTAAAATCCTTTTTTATACTCATTCCTGAATTGCCATTTACTGTTTATTTTTATTATTTTTAAAATAATAAGCACAATTGCTTTGTTTGATTTATCTTGGTTCATGAGTTCAGACTAACCATGTTAACTTCTCTTGGTTATCTGCCATATTACCATTTTATGCCATTGACTACAGAAAATCAAAAACGTAATGGATTTCCATTCTTTTGACATGATGACTTTGATCCTGTGGTTATGGGAAACTGTGACAGGAGAAAAGACAGCCTTTGATAAATAAAATATTCCAGAAGTGTCATCAGTGCACTTGTTCAATGACAGTAAGTTACGTTGGGGCAGTGGAGCAACAGTTAATTGTTGCATTAAGAATAATAAACATTACAAGATCATATATTACAGTATTGCACTGCAAAATGCCATAAGTCTCTAGTGGCCTCATTCCAAGGAAACCAAGCCTGGAAAGTACCGAACACTTGTTGGAACTGTCTTGACACTTGCAGAAGTGAGGTGAGCATAATAACAGAGAGAGAGAAAGAGAGCACACTCTACTAATTGAAAACCAATTGTGTATTTCTTATTCTATTGTTGTTCCCTGCCTCGATTCATGGGGAGAAGCAGCTAAGAATTATTACCAACAACAGGTTCCTGAGAGGTAAAAAGTGAAGTCAGATTAATGAAAGCTTAGAACAGAGATATGACCTAGAAGCCTATGTCATCAACAAATAACAAGAAGCACACAAGAGCTGAAGTTTTGGAAGTTACGGAAAAGAGAAACTTAATAGGAAAAGTTAACTGTTAATTAACTGTTACTGGGATAGATAGTTAGCTCATTAACAGTTAATACAGTTGGCCCTTCATGCTCACAGATTCAACCACCATGACTTCAAAATGTTAAATATATATAAATTCCCAAAGGCAAATCTTTATTTTGCTATTTTATATAAGGGGCACATAATTTACTATTCCATGGTGGTGGTGGTGGTGGGTATTTCTGGAATCAAATCCCAGCTGATACTAAGGGTCCGCTGTATAACTGTTAAGTCTGTTCTGCTAACTGGGGAATTCTATATCAGACTGTGGCATGAAACTGGCTTGCTGATGTCTTCTTCTCCCCTCCGACCTTCTGCTCTATCAATTTACAGTGAATTTCATAGAGTTTTTTATGCAAGGAATACTCAGAGGTGGTTTTGCCAAGTCCTTCCTGTGACATATAGCCTACATTACCTGGTATTCATTGTTGGTCTCCCATCCAAATATTAAGCAGGGCTGACTCTGCTTAGTCTCCAAGATCGGATGAGATCTGGTGCCTTTAAAGTTACATTATAATTAATAAATAAGCTGTCAGCCATGACTCTAAAACAGAAGATAGAATATAAATTGTCCCAATTTCTTGGGCCTTCGTTTATATACAGTAACTTCAGGCAAAAGATGGTCCTTAAAATATTCAATGTTATTTTGGACCAAAAGGATTTTTTAAACTTTTCATAATGGAGATTTTCTTTTCTAGTCACTTCATTTTTGTGCCCCAAATGTCTTTTATTTTATCATGTGCCTTAATCAATGATTCATTGGTACACTGAAATTCTTCTAAACAGAATTAAAGTGAAATGCAAAAACATCACTGCATTTGCCATCCCCAGTGTTTGACATCCACACATAATTATACTAGTTTTTTCCCCTTAGTTAAAAACATTTAATTAATCTTACTTTCTTCTGGGCAGCATTGTTGAATAGTGAGTTTTTCTATATTCCTACTGCCAAGGAACTGCTTTTTAACTTACAAGGTTAAACACACTCATTATGCTAAAGTGCAGAAGAAGATTTTCTTTTAAGTTAAGGTTATATGATATGAAAATTAAGTTGACAGTGGCTCCCATACCCTACTAATTTATATGGTCAAATTTTGCAGGGTTTCAGTGGGAGAAAATTTCAGGAGGGAGAATTTACACAAATATCTACACAGAATGGGAGCAGAATATGTGTGTTTATGGGTGAAGATGGCTCTTGATAACCACATTGAAAAGAACTCGGGGGCAAGACACAGCAAAACGTGGAGATATTTTTGGTCTGAAGGCAGGGTTGGTTCAAGGTAATTGGCCAACCTAGGCAAGAACTATTTTGGCACCCCTGTCGCCCCTCATAATTATTTTCACCCCTTGATTTCCACTGTTTCGTTTGTTAAAGCTAAATATGACATAAAACTTAGGTTGCAATCTCTCGTCATAGTACTGAGAATTAGTCAAAAAGCCAATTAGGTTTTTACAGGTTGAAGACTTTTTTTATATTGCTGTGACATTTGGAATGGAATTTCAGTAAAAAACAAAACCATAAAAAACCATATATCAACAGGTGGTTATTACCCCTAAAAAATATTTTTACCAGAAATTGAGCAATAAGGCTTAAAACCCTAATGGTGCTTTTCTTGCTCACAATGGATAAGCCTAATAATCCAAAATGTGAATGACATTATTAAGAGAGCGAAAAATTCACAGTCAAAAACTAGCACTGCAAAAGGATATTTAGAACCTACCATGCTACCATAGCTTAACTTAATTAAATTACAAATATATTTTCAATGTTGTTTACACCATATTGGTATAGTTTTTTATTAAAAAGTGTTTAAAATTAAACATAAATCAAAGTAGCCTACTTATTGTCCATTTATATTATAGCAGTAAAGGTTTGGTCTTTTTAATTGTAATTTGATATTGGTTTTATTACTTAAACTTACAAACAATACACGTAAAACAACAACAACACCATTTATAAAACATAAATGTATTTTGCTACTATTTAAATTGTGTTTGAAAACTATTGCCCAGTACAGACGGGCAGAGAGTGGCATACTCAGACCAATTCTAGGGTTCTGGAGCGTGCACCAGCCACAGGCTCCTAAATCCTAGTCAGTACAGACTCCGTCATCGTGGAGTCCTCCTGTCCACATGGCAGCTGTCATGATGACATTGCCACCGCATAGCGTCTGGATGTCACTTCTAGGAAGTGGCATCATGGTGATGTCCTTTCCCAAAAAAGCTGCTTAGAGTGACTTCTTTTGGGCAGCATGTAGGTATTACATGGTGTGGCTGCTGCGGCACCAATGAAGGGGAAAGACGGGCAGCATGGAGTCATCCGTCTGTACCCGGCCTATAAAATCATTTTTGATGTAAGTTTAAAGTACTATTACAATAGCAAAAAAAGCCCATTTACTGAGTAGGTTAGGTTAGACTAAGTAGGTGAGATAACTAGGTTGGTTCCAATTGTGTTTTGCTATTTAACAAACATTCTTTGTATTATTTTATTGTATAGGTTGGAGTCTTTAGTCAATATAAGTAGTTCGTCTCCTTTTGTTAAAGTTAGCCTTCTGCTTGTATTGTCTCTGTATCCTAATTTATTGCTTTTTATAGAATAACATTCTTTTTCTGATTTCTGATTACGTAAGGATAAAAGACATAGGATACCGGGCAGCTGTGCGCCCCCCTATCCCCCTAAGATAATGTAATAATAAATAGAGTACTCACTTAAACAACTAAAACTTCCTCTTTACTTAGTTTAAAACCTGTTGTAAGAATGGAACACAATATTAAACGTACTAGGCAAACATTCAAAATCAAATCAGTTTGTTTGTTGTAAACAGTAAACTCAAGACAACTGGTGACTGGCATTCCGTGTTGTGGCAGCAATGGTAAGGTGGGTAGATGGTGAAAGGAGAGGGGGCTGTTGACCTTGAGGTTACATTTATGGTGCATGCGGAAGGTGGATCATGTACCATGTGACCATACCATGGACACGGGGGACATTGTACAAAGAAACCATCATATGTAGCTTGCTTTTACATCACTTGCTGTAATGAGTTTTCACTTTAATATTGTTTCATTAAAAAAAAATTATACAAAAAATGCTGCCACACCAGCCCTAAATTTTGCCGCCTTCAGTGGCTGCCTAGTTCACCTATATGAATGAGGCCTTGTCTGAAGGTCAACTTAGTTGACCTTCACAGCAAAGGTCCTATGTTTTTCTTATGCATTCCTTACCCTAACTTCTACCCTAGCCTATCATGGGTTTTTCTTGGCAAGGTTTACTTGGAAAGCTTTTTCCATAGTCTTCCTTTAAAGCTGAGAGAATGTGGCTTGCCAAAGTTTACTCAGTGGTTTCCCATGGCTGATCAGGGATTGGTCTCCTGGATGCCTAGAGGAACATTCATATCACTGACATGCTGACTCTCAAGGTGGTGTGAAAGTAATACACATTCATAATTCTTCAGCAATAAGTCCAGCAATGAAAGACTTAGAAAATTCTCCCCTTAAAACAACTTTAGGAAACTTGAAAGAAACTGGAGAAGTCTGGTTGCCATGTAACAAATTTAAATTTTACATGAAAAATGAATGTGTATTTAGATTCCTATTGATATGTTAATACTCTTGACAGCATTTCAGTCTCTTAATTGGAGATTATGAAGACTTGCTGCAAATGCATATTTACAACAAGATAGTGTTTTATTCAAGGATCTGGTTAATTTTAGAGTATGTTTTTCACTTCAGATCATCTTTGCTCTTCCTCCTTCCCTCCCTGCCTCCTTCTTTTGCTCTTCTGAGTTTATAATCTTATTGAAACAATTTTTCATGGTGAATAGATCCTTTTTTATATTATTGGCTCTTAACCCTTCCAGAAAATGTCATTGTTAATTCTTTGTGTAGAGGAACATCTTGTATCATTTGATACAAAATAGCAACAGTATCACAACTCAAACATCTTCCCCCATTTTGTTCTGTAGAGCAAAGGATGGTTATTTTATACCAGGTTGGACCATAACTCTTTTCAGAATTTTTTATCCCATCTATGTAACTTCTGTACATGAGGAGGGGAAACAGGGAAGCTGACACTAGGTACACAACCCTCTGTCACCATTTTTGATAGATGGATGGTGACTTTGTGTAATGGAGATCATTTTCTATATTGTAGGCCAGGTATATTAAATTGTCGACTTTTCAGCTCACACATAAAACTTCAAATCATAGAATATACTATTGCCTCTAGAGTATCAGCTAAATGACATAAAATTCAATTTAGGCTGTTAGATCTATGTCTGTATCAGTCAGGCTCATTAAGGAACTGATTACAGTCTGGAAAGAATGACAGATGCAATGGAATGTAAGTAGATAATGCTTCCATAGTTGTACACTAGATATAAGATGACACTAAAGAGGAATATTAACACTAGTTGTGGTCACTATACTAGGTTTCACTAGGGAACAAGGTAAGGGATGAGTCATAAGATAAATAGCTTTGTTGACTGGTCAAAAGATGAGCTGAGTGGATATAGGGAGAGAATAAAAAGAAGCCAAGACACAGATCTTATCAAACTGCCTTATACAGAAGATGCTGTTTTGCTCAACAGTGAGGACTATTCCTGATAGTCCTAAAAATTGGGTCCTAAAATGCTGATTAAGGCTAATCAGAATAGATATACAGGTTGGGTACCTCTTATCCAAAATGCTTGGGACCAGAAATGTTTTGGATTTTGGATATTTTATTTTATTGGATTTTGGAATATCAGTATTTGCAAATACATAATACACAACACACAATGCAAGTAGTGTACTACATACGGTATTTGCAAGGATGGAGAGAGAGATGAGGTTGGAGAGAGACGCAGCTGGAGAGAAATTGTGGAATCACATGGATCCAAGTGTAATGCTCAATGTGAATCCATTTCACAGATCCTTGTGTGTGTGTGTCTCCAGCTGCGTCTCTCTCCAGCCTTGTGTTTCACTCATTTGCTACTTATGCTGTGTCTGAGACGTGAGGATGGAAAGAGATTGAGGATCTGAGAGACGAACAAGCAGGAGAACTGCAGCTGCTGCGTCAAATGGAGAAGCAGGTGGCTGGAGCCCAAAAGTCTCACTTTTTGGATTTTCATTTCTGTATTAGGGAGGCTCAACTTACACTTAAATAATTATGAATGCTCTTAAGATATAACAAGGAGAATAGTTCTTGTATACTCTGTAGTTGCAGAAGCCTGTTAGAGCTGTCTAACTCCACATAGAGATGAGAAAATGTACCTGAACAGCTTATAAACTATAACTTAGGTTGCACATTGAAAATGTTATGAATATGGTACAAGGGACAGATTTTTGTACAAGTGAGATGTCTTTATTATGCCTTAACAGACACTACAAAATTTAGGTTGAGGATGAAACTAATGATAGTCTGGAAGGTCATGTTCCCACATGCAGTAATTATTACTAAGCCTGTAAAAGAGATGTAGAGAAGTCATGGTTCAGTTCTTATCAAATTCCCTGAAAACGTATAACATTTTGATGGCTATATCAAATGATGTGATGATGCCTTACATGCAATGCACTATTATATAATGAAGCTAGAGTGCTCAGACATTGCTTTGCCTAAAGTCAAAGGCTTTCATGGCTGGCATCCATAGTTTTTGTGTGTTTTTCAGGCTATGTGGCCATGTTCTGGCAGAGTTTCTTTCTGACATTTTGCCAGCATCTATAGCTGGCATCTTCAGAGAATGCTTTGCCTGGAAAAACTGGCAAAGTTCTGGACCATGCCAACCACTACCATGTCAGGATGCACAGGGAAGCCATTGAAATCCACAAACACCTGGACGATTTCAACAGGAAAGAAGAAACCCTTAAAGTGAACAAAATTTGGCTACCAGTCCTGAAGAATAGAAAAATAAGGACTCAGCAAATGCAAATGGGAAACCATTCAGAGTCAGGGGCTTTCCCAGCAGATAATTGATCACCAATTAACAGACATTAATCCTCGTTTGCATTAGCCTCCCAGGCTGATGCCATCCGTCAACACAGAACAATACACATGCAAATTACTCCTGCATTCCCAGGCTCACACAGTATATATACACCCAGTTTTTCCAGGCAAAGCATTATTTGAAGATGCTAGCCACAGATGCTGGCAAAACGTCAGGAAGAAACTCTGCCAGAACATGGCCAAATAGTCCAAAAAACCCACAAAAAAACTATTGCTATGCCTGTTTTTATTCCTAAGAGGAATGTGGATATATATCCATAAATATTTACAACGAATAGCCTAAAAAGAGTGCTAAAAGAGCCCATTCTTTTGTCATATACAGTAAATATCCTGTAAGTATCCTACCAATACTTAAAAATGCTTAAGTGGAGTGTCAGTGTTGATTTGGGTTGTCATGCTTAACCACCATCATGAGGTGGGCACTCTGGTGACCAAAACTTGATACTAGAATTAGTTGACAAGGGACATGGACCCTCAGTTCCTTACTCTAAGAGACTGGGGAGGGGAAACCATGTCTGTTTCATCTTTCTGTGGAAATTCTCTCTTAAACATGGACCCTGTGAAAGTGAAGGATCCTAAATCACAAGACACACACCCTCATCATGGATATTCAGCAAGACACTCACTCTCCACAGATAGAAGGTAGTGGTAGCTGATAACTTCTATGCCAGTGGGACTATAAATCTAGACTTCATAGTACTCCAAACTTTATAGAGATATGCACTGGTTGAAATCTATCTTAAATATAGGGGTATATATGCACTCTTAATGTGTCTGTGATTTCACTATATTTTCTCCACTCCTGGCTTTACAGGAAATGTATTTTTCCAGAACAGTATATTCTGGTGCTTCTCTGCCCAAGGAAGGAATTTACAACCACTCAGGGGGAAAAAGATAGTGGAATTGAATGTCAGAAAGATGGGTGAAGAGCCACATAGATTCAAAAACAGTAGAGAGAACTATGCCATTCTCCAGTTAAGTGGATTCCTAACTCCATTCAATTTAAAAAAAATTCCAGGATTTTAATATAGCCTGTATAATATAGCCTTAGTATCTTCAACCCTACCTGCAAGAGACCCCCCAAAATATAAGGAAAGGCAGTTTTTCTGTAACATGTAATACTGATTTACTGTGAACCCCCCCTTCTTAAAAAAAGTACTATGCTAAAGCAAATTCAATAGCAAATATTTTCTGATGTTCTCACTGTGCATACCATTGTTTAACAGTAAAAGATGCATCTGCACACAAGAGGAAAGCATGGGAAAACATTTCAAAACTTAGTTTATGACACCTAAAAAACAGATACCTGGCAGGAATGCCACAAGGCTTATGATGCTTTATAATGTAGAGCTTTACCAGGCAATTTGGAGGAGTCACCCCCTCTTTTTGAAAAATATGGCCAATCAATCACTTGCCTCTTATCCACCAGCTAACTTCTGCCTTGTCATTTTTAAAAAATGAACATACACCATTCAATGTTATTCCTAAACCATCCTTTTGCCAAGCCAACCGTGGGTTCATTTGATCCGTGAAAACATTGTTTCTTGGTGCGCAACAACTGTTTCTTAAATTGTTCCCAGCTTGTTTACAATTTGCTGGCATGAAAAATGGAAATTGTGTTGGGATTTATCACAGCTGAAATTGCATTTATATATAGATACAGATCATACTTGAACCTTAAGTTCAGAGATGAGCTGTTTACTTTGAAGATCCGATTAATATTGTTTTCTCAGAAGACTCAAAGTAATATGGGAAAACTCAAACAATTGCTTGTGACCAATTATGTGTGGAGACCTTTGAGATGAAATAAGTGACATTTGTGTGAAGGGCTCTTAACATATATAGCACAAATGTCTGTCAGCGTTTTTTAAGTTGAGAAAAAAGTAAGGAAAAGAATCAACTAAATTCTTGAGACATACTGTGACAAATTTGACTTATGCCTGGGAGTTACAGCCTTGATGACAGCAACACACTACAGAGCAAAGCATATCTTGACTGAATAAAAGCATTCATCAAAAAGCAATAGAGAGATATGTTCAAATAGAGAATGCCTTCTCACATTTTATACAGTATGAATCACTAAACATTCCTAACAATGTACAATGTCTTCTTCTTCTTACATTCCTAAACAGATTTTAGAATGGTCCTCCTGCTTGAACAGATTAGGTGCCATTCACGAAACTGTTACCCAAATTGCACCACATTTGCCTTTGATAGGGGAATTTATTTTAGCTCAATAGGCAGCAGTGAAAGGGCTTTGGGGCAACATTAAAAGTTAGGAACTTTTGGTCTATACATATTGGTTCCAACCACTAGAACCCCAGAGTGTTGCTTTATTTATAACAGGAAGTGTTGTTTTATTTTGCAATTTTCACACAAGAACACATGCTCTGGCACACATACAAGAACTAAAGATGTGAAAGGCACTAATCTGATAGTCTTTCAGAGGAACTGGTGATATGCTACCAGTATCAGAGGTCAGGCTCTCCAATGGGGGAACAGGTTCAGAGTGATTGGACTCAGATCGCTATTTGGGATGTAAGGTGGCTAGCAGTACCAAGGAGTTGTCAGTGCAACTGCTGGGGTCCAACAACCCTTGTCAGCAACTCAAACGAGTCCTGGGGTTAAATCAGACCCTTGGAGCAGAGCTGGCAAATTTCCAGAAGCCAAAGCGTGGCTCCCAGAGTCCAACTGGGATGACAGCAACTGGATGTCTTCCAGGAACTGCAGCAATGCAGGAACCTCCAGGGACACACAGCAAACCGATGCTGTAGCTTCTTCTGATAAACCACCAGAGAAACAAAAGTCCCCAAAGTGCTCTTTATTAACAGTGCTATAATACAAAACTAGATCTCTTAAACTCCAAAACATACCACTCCAACTCCTACTTCAAACCCACACCACACCCTTGCAACCCCTGGGTTTATATAGACTCCAGACCATGTGGTCTCCCAAACCCAGTGAGTTCAGGTGTGTAGCCATGTCATGTGTCTCCTGTGCAATCCAGACACATGTTTCATCATCCATGGCTACCTGCACTTGGACACTGAAGAGTCCTTGACACAATGAGCTTCAGCTGTGCTGATCAGCCTTGCCACTCTGCTGAATGCTCATGGCCAAACACACACACACACACATCAAGCATTTCCCTGTGTGCTGTGTTTTAACCCTTCAAATCCTGACAGGAGTCTAGGTGAAATCCAACAGAGTGTCTGCATGGTTTCAAATTAGACCAAATTGGAATGGTACAAACAGCCATTTATATAGAGTGAACACATCTCAGGAATTTTGATTATGTTTCCCAGGAGAAAAGAGAGTCAGAAAGGTGTCACTGGATAATAGATGCAATATCCCAAATAAAAGGTATTATCTCTGTAAGGCAATGTCCTTTGATTTCCACCCTTCTGGCAAATATCAAGCACATTGTCCCTAACACCACACTCCCAGTAATAAAATAACCAATTTCAATTTCAAAGGGTGCATCTTTCTATTATTATTGTTATTGTTATCCTGACTGGGATTCAGGGCAGCTAACAACATTAAAAACAGTACAATTAAAAACATAGAAAAATAGTACATTAAAATAGAATTAAATTGCTATAATTAAAACAAATTGCATATTAAAATATCAAATACTTTAAAAAGATAAAAATGTTGCCTGAAAAGGAGATATTTGAGACAGGCTGATAGTTCTCCAACCTGGTGGGATCTAGGGGAAAAAAATTTCAGTAGTGACCTCACCACAGCTTCTTTTAGACAACATGGAAACCTGCCTTGCTGGTTTTAAAGACCTAAACGGCTTGGGTCCAGACTATCTGAAGGACCATATTTCCCTATACAAATCAGCCTGAGCATTGGGATCGGCAGGAGAGGGCTTTCTTTCAGTTCCACCACCCTTGCAAGTGTGGTTGGTGAGGGCTTAGTAGAGAGCTTTCTCCATGGCTGCTCCCAGATAGTGGAACTCCCTGACATGTGAGGTCAAGTTGCCCCCTCCCTGCTCTCCTTTCACCAGCAACTGAAGACATTTTTATTTAGGCAGGCATTTAGTGGTTAGATTTTCTTTGAGTGCTGTTTTAATGGTTTCTGATTATTGTTTTGAATTAGGCTGTTTTATCTATGTTTTAGTTGTTAGTAGTGTTTATTTTTAACTTTTGTATTCAATGTTTTAACGTTGTATTTTTTTTTAATATATTGTAAACAGTCTTGAATCCCACTGCAGGAGAAAGGCAGGATATAAATAAGTAAATAAGTAAATAAATAAATAATTAATATATCTCTAGGGCCCACAACTGGCTAGCCCCCCCAGCAGTCCCTTCTGAATTGCCCTTCCACCTCCCTCAAGTGGAAACATAATGTCACTTTGTTATTTCCTTGTTATATTCTTTTTCAATGAGTAACCCATCAATACTGATCCAAGAATATAAAAGTGAGCGCTTGGCAAAATTTAATGATTGCACTGCATTGTATAGAAAAGAAACACTGTACATGAATTGTTATTAAAACTTTTGTGCATAATTACTTAAGAGTAAGGCTGCATCCACACTGCAGAAATAATCCACTTTGACACCACTTTAACTGCCATGGCTCAGTGCTATGGAATTCTGGGATTTCTAGCTTGTTGTGGCACCAGAACCTTCTGACACAGAAGGCTCAATATCTCAAAAAACTATGAATCCCAGAATTCCATCACATTCCATAACCATGACAGTTAAAGTGGTATGAAACTGGATTATTTCTGCAGTGCAGATGCATCCTAAATCTTGTTGAATTCAGTGGCAGCTTCTTTCAAGAAAACATGCAAAATATTAGACATTACTGTATTTAATCAAGGCTTCTCTGTTATTAAACCACTGTTTCTCTTTTTTTTTCCTCATCTCTCTGTGAATATATTCTTTAATATTTACAAATCTCAGATTCCCCACTGCCTCTATTGCTATGAGGCAGAAGACTTCAGCAACTATATCTGCTACCAGTCAGTAGCACAGGATAATACTGGCACATTGTTCCTTATATCTCTATGAGGAAATATAATTAAAAATATATTGTTCTTACTGGAAGTGGGAAAAAGCCAGGGAAGATCTCTAGGGTTCTCTGAATGGCCCAGGTCCCTGGAGGCCCATGTGTTCTGCCTCTATCACCAATGTGGATCACAGCAACAATAATTATTCCCAAATGGCTCAGATAAAGATGCAACTCCATTCAGAATCATAAATGTGTTTTCCTGTTTCATTCTCCAGCCTCTTATTGTGTATGAAACAGATTTAGCTGGGAATAAATTTATACTGAGTATAAACAAGTTGCTTCTAAAGTCATTTTGAAAATAATGTGGGCAGACTTGTTTCTGCTTCCTGTCCATGACTCAGATGCTTCCTCTACCAGTCTACCTCATATGCATTTCCCCCCTAATTAACCATTGCTATATGTGTCTCTGTCTTCTTTCTAATTATATATTGCCTAAATATTACTTTGTTCTTCTCAGCATGTCTATAATTTCTTATATGTCTATAAGAAAAACAACTATCAACTTTGATGTCATGGAAACTTGTCTCATAAGTCTCCCTGTCCTCAGGTGAATTGCTTGCTACAATCCAGAGGAAACTTAAAACAATGAGTAATTTTATGGCCACTGTAGAAGCCAAAAGACAACAGCCAATGTTTTATGAGCAATATTTAGCTGAAACAAAAGGACATTCTCTTATGCTATTCCCCTGTACTCAAAAATATCCCCAAAAGCTGTTCCAGAAGGTCCCTTGACCCAGCAGAAAATCCTTGGGGAAAACAAATCCATTCCATTCAATGACACGCATTTCTCTTGTGAATTGATACAGTTGGATACAACCCAAAGACCAGGATCCAGTAGGTTATTCCCAAAAATGGGACCTGTTTCAACCAGCAGATTGGAATGGGGAATGCCCCCCCCCCAGCATGTTTGAAAAAATATCCAGGGTCAAGAAAACTGAACAAGGAGAGGTAAAGGTTTCCAACTGGTTGCCTTAATGTATCACAAATTTTCTGTTGTATATTAAGAAAATTAATTGTGTGAGTTGAAAAAGAAATGGGGTCTGAAGAAAATGTCACATATTCTAATAATATATAATCCAGAATATGTAAATCAAAATTTTCCCTCAGTAAATTTTGGATTTAAATTTAGAGTGACACACAAAAACATAAAGTCTTCAATCTAAGGAGGAATTTCCCACTCCTCCTGTTCTATTATTGAGAGAGTCCAATCAGCAATTTCTATAAAGGTTCAATCATGTGTTTCAACCACATCTTTATTTTCTATGAATTATCATGTTTTTCTTGAGAATGTAATGTCCATTTCACACCCATTAAACTCCCCAGCTGAGATAAATATAAATTATATACTGTTACCTGCCTTGATCCAACACAGGGAGAGGTGGGTTATAAATAAATACTATTATTATTATTATTATTATTATTATTATTATTATTATTAAACTCGTTTAGTAACTTTCTATATGTCTAAGGGGGTAGTTCTACACATATTTATCTTAGACTAAACCTCATCAAGTACTGCCTAAATATCCTAAAGGCACTGCATCCTGTGTGATCATGGAAACTAAGCAGGGTCAGCCCTGGTTCATATTTGAATGGAAGACTGCCAATGAATTCAAGGTATTGTAAACTATAATTCAGAGGCAGCAACTGGCAAAAGCATACTACTTGCCTATGGAATTCATAGGGTTGCCATAGGTTGACTGTGAATTCATCTATGAATTGACTTGATCCACTTAATATATGGATTAACATATGGACAAGAGTATACCTATCCTCTATTGCTTTTGTATATATTGCTCTTGTCTAAATATTGCAAAACATTTTCTGGAAGTTTGATTTTTTTTAAAGGCACATTTAACATATGCTTTTGTTTTTAAAATACTACAGTAATTTAAAATATATATTGGGAGAAAAATGCTGATTTAAATATATATTAAAAACCTAGTTAAATTTAAGTTTAAATGAGAAGTTTCTTTAAATATACGAATACTGTAATGGAACAGAACAGAATTGCACTATATACTATAGGTACAAATGTATGACAGTGACCTGGTCAGCAACCTATGCTACAGAAACTAAAAATAAATCCAAAAAATAAATCAGAATATTACCTTGACATTTAGCAATGTACTAAAATATTCTAAGAGTTTAATGGCATAACATAATAACTGATTATGCTTAAAATTCTGCAACATAAATACCTTATATGTAGAGATAAATCCTAGAGGCATAAGCAGGGCTCAGGAAAAGGAAGAAGCACTAGGGACCACATCACAAGCATACAATGGCTAATGGAGTACAGGAAAATCTGAAAATAAATCAGGATATAATATTCACAATTGTGCAATGTACTAACAATATTCTAACAGTTTAATGGCATAATGTAAAAACAGCTGAAAGATTTATTTAGAATAAATCAATCATGCTGACTGATTCAGCAATGGGAATCAAGGGAAGGGGAAATTGGCTTGGGAGACACAATACTTTAATATAAATTATGTTAAATTGGAAACTATTTTTCTGTTACTGTCTATATTATTTTTCTTAGTTTCATACAGATCTAAAACCACATTTATACGTCCCTAATTGTGAAGTGTCTGCCTATAAGACAGAAGGAAATCCCTAAGGCAAAAATAAAACTTTTGTTCTGAATTTTAAAGAGCAGACAAAAAGAAAAAAAAGGAAAGGAAAGGAAAAGAATTTATGTGCTTTTAAAAAATCCATGAAAGTTTCAAAGATCTTGTAAATGCAAATCCCTTAATGTTTCAGATTCCTACAACACTTCAGCACACATTAATATAATTTTACTCTCCCTAAATTCTTCAGTCCCTTTCCAGCAAATAATCTCTTGAGAAGTCTGCAATTATCTTGTATTAACCCTTGCTGGTGTCTTGTGTGTGAATTTACATTAAAAAGATTTATTTTTTAAACCTAATGAGATACTATTTTTCCTATGATATTTGTAAGACCATGGACACTGTTTTTGCACATTGTGTAATTTTTGTAAAATAATCTATATGTAAAACACAAAGATGTGTAGGGCAATGAAACATTCAAACTCTGATGCTGCTATGCTTACTAATTGTGCTTTTGTTCCTCCAGAGGAGCCTATAATCATACACATCAAATAGCTTAGTTCTTGTTCTAATGGCTTTTATCCTGGGAGTGTGAGAAATGTTTTCTGGCCAAAGTCTCTGTTGCCTCGATCAATAGAACAGAAAAGAACAGGATCTCTTTGTACTTTACTCATCACATTTCCAGTCTTGCATATCGGAGTCCTCTGTATGTATACTGAGGAGTCAGTTGTATTATGTTCAAGTGGCTTTCTTCTTGGTAAGGCTTTGTAGGATTGCTGCCTCAGTACATCCTAACAATATAAAATCCAATTTTGTTCATGATAAGAGGTCTGTCCAATCAATCAAGCAGCTTGGGGAGCTGGGTGTGCTTAACCTGGGGAAGAGAAGGTTAAGAGGTGACATGACAGTATGGAGATTATCGCACTGCGTTCTGAGAACGTTCCATATCATCACGTGATGAAAACGTTCCTGGAACGGATATTACCGCATTAGAAATCAAAACGGGATCAGAACGGGATCAGAACGGCAGTTTACCGCACTGCGATTCTTTTTTCTTGAAACCGTTCTCAGAACGGTTTGCTGTATTAAGTTTTGTGGGCTGTCTTCTGATGACGTCGCCACTCAGTGGTTGGACGGCTCGGGAGAGGCGCTGCCCCCAGGAAAGAGGGAAAAGGGAGGCTTGGGCCATGGAGCTCGCCTCTCCTGAGTCCCTCGGCTTACTGAAATCCCTCACCTCCCTTCCCCATAGGAATCAATCCAAAAACGGAGTTTTAAAAGAGCAGTGAGCCCTATGGGTCTTCATCTGGGGGGAGCAGAGGATGCTTGGCTATGGGGTTGTCCTGCCATCTCTCCCTCTCTCCTCTTTCCCCATAGGAATCAATCCAAAAA
>NC_056524.1:119966934-119967529 GCF_019175285.1 Sceloporus undulatus
AGGATACTTGGCTATGGGATTGTCCTGCCATCTCTCTCTCTCCCCTCTTTCCCCATAGGAAAGAATCCAAAAACGGAGTTTAAAATCTCTCTCAGATGCAGACCCAAAGGGCTCTCCTCTGCTCCTTTTAAACTCAGTTTTTGGATTGATTTCTATGGGGAAGGGAGGTGGGGGATTTCAGTAAGCCTAGGGACTCTGGCCGGGAGAGTGCTTCTCAGCCTCACTGAGAAGTCTTCCCTCCGAAGATTCTCTTGGGAGGGAAGGAAGGCAAGCCCCTATAAAACGCTGGGGCTTCATATGCTGGCATATGTTTGAAGAAAATAGGATAAAACCTATGTAACTTGATGGGCCAAGGGCAGAGTCCCCTCCTTGGCAGCCTGGGCATTAAGGGAGCTCCACGGAGGTCCCTTCAAGCAGAGGGAAAGGGAGGGGACTGGGCCAAGGGCAGAGCCCCAGCAGCCATAGCAGCTCTTTAAACCGGTTAGAAAAGAAGAGTCCTCTGCTGTCATCCCATTTCCCCTTTTTGGCAGCTTGACACCCTTTTGCTTCTGTGTGTGTGCATGTAATGTGTGCCTTCAGGTTGTGAGCTTCCCTC
>NC_056524.1:119967629-119968131 GCF_019175285.1 Sceloporus undulatus
TCTGGGAGTTGTTTGCTTGCTTTTGTGTGGTGCTCCAAACAGAGGAGCTTTTGTGGGTTCCCTCCTGGAGGGAAGGAGGAGAAGGTCCTGGGCATCCCTGCCATCCCTGCCTCCTGCAGGCTGCAAGCACAGGAGCCCCGCTGGACATGACACCAGAGGCCCCCCGCAGAAGCAGCCAGACCCTCTCCCTCTTGCTCTCTGCCCTGGTCCCCTCTTCCTTGAGGGAAGGAGGAGCTCCATGGAGGTCCCTTCAAGCCGAAGGAAAGCAAGTTGCCAGGGAGGGGACTGGGCCAAGGGCAGAGCCCCGGCAGCCATAGCAGCTCTTTAAACCGGTTAGAAAAGAAGAGTCCTCTGCTGTCATCCCATTTCCCCTTTTTGGCAGCTTGACACCCTTTTGCTCCTGTGTGTGTGCATGTAATGTGTGCCTTCAGGTTGTGAGCTTCCCTCCCCGCTTTAACTCTTGTCTGGCTCTTTGCTATGGAATTCTGGGAGTTTTTTGCTT
>NC_056524.1:119968231-119968921 GCF_019175285.1 Sceloporus undulatus
TGCTATGGAATTCTGGGAGTTTTTTGCTTGCTTTTGTGTGGTGCTCCAAACAGAGGAGCTTTTGTGGGTTCCCTCCTGGAGGGAAGGAGGAGAAGGTCCTGGGCATCCCTGCCTCCTGCATTGTGACAGCACAGGAGCCCCACTGGACATGACACTAGAGACCCCCGGAGAAGCAGCCAGACCCTCTCCCTCTTGCTCTCTGCTCTGGTCTCTCCTTTCCCTCTCTTTCCCTGCTTTCCTCTTCTCTTCCTTGTCCCACCTTTCCTCCCTTTTTCCTCCCTTCCCTCCCTCCTTCTTTCCTCCCTCACACACACACACCTTCCCTCACTGCAGTCGCTCGCCTGCCTGCCTCCCTCCCTGCCTGTCATTCTTTCAGCCAATCAGAAGACAGAGGAATGAGGGAACGGATTTGAGAACGGATAAGAATACCGCACACACTTCTCTTGGAACGTTTTCATCACGTTTCAGCTCTCTGGGAACACATTCAGAACACATTCAAATCCGTTCCCTCCTGGAACACATTTGGAACACATTTAAGCGTTCTGAGAACCCGATTGGAACACATACGTGCGGTATTCTCAAATGCGTTCCGTTCTCATCACATGATGAGAACGTTCTCAGAACGCAGTGCGATAATCTTCTTTGTGAAAGGATGTTACATTGAGGATGGAGCAAGCTTATTTTCTGCTT
>NC_056524.1:119968931-119997783 GCF_019175285.1 Sceloporus undulatus
CTACAGAGAGAAGGATACAGAACAATGGATTCAAATTGAAGGAAAATAGATTACAGCTAAACATTAGGAAGAGCTGTTTGATAGTGGAATATGCCGCCTCAGAGTGTAATGGAGTCTCCTCCTTTGGAGATTTTTAAACAGAGGCTGGATGGCCATCTGTCGGGGGTACTTTGATTGTGCATTCTTACATGACAAGGGGTTAGGTGTGATGGCCCTTGAGGTCTCTTCCAACTCTTTGATTCTATGAATTCCACTGGAATCAGAATTGCCAGGTGAGCTATGGGATGGTGTTCCTGTTCCATGGATGGTTGCATGAAAAAGGAATTTCAGCAGGTGTTCTGTGTCATTCAAGCAATGTTTGCTGAAATTCCATCTTGTACACATCCATTCAAGGAACAGGAGCCCTATTCCTTAAGTCACCTGGCAACCCTAACTGGAATTCATTTTCAAATACATTTATAGAGGATTTAAACCTTAATCCTGTACATTACAATCTTACATTTGTGAAGAGCCCTTGAAATTCTGATGCAGTTTTCTTCAAGGTCTTCTACTAATTCCTCCATGTGCAGGAATAAATTTATTTGAAATGAGTGGGAATTTCAATATACGGAGGAGCTGATCATGTCCATCAAGGGCATATGGAATTCTTGATTTGAGCAATTAACTGGCTTTAATGGTGTTCCTTTTGAAATATCGAGTATAAATGAAACTGACTGCAGCCATGATCTAAGACTTGGATATCTAGGCTTCTGAATCAGCTAGTAGACATGAGCTAATAGGGCAGGGATGAGCAAATCATGATCTACTTGTAGACCTTTGGGTGACTGCATAATTGAACAGTCACGTTTTTTTATTATTATTCTCAGATATTTAAGAAGAACCGCAGCAAAATGTCTCTCCTCCTGGCTAAATAGGAAACCTTGGGAGAAGCAAGAGTTTGTTTTATGACTGTGAGTCAAATTCATGCTACTCAGACCAAATTCCTGAGCTCAGAAAATCCTCATTTACTCTTCTGAACATCTGCACTTTCTGGAATGCCCACAGGGCTCAGTCCATTGACATTCAAATTCCAGCAATGTACTGGCAAAAAAGCAGTTGATATCTTTCTAGGCTTTTTCCACATAGGGATGAAATATGTTTATTGTCTCTTCTACTTAGCAAGGAAGGATAACTTTTCAAAATAAGGAGAGCTAGAGTGATCCTTGTCTTTCTGCCAAGTTGGGCACTCTACCACCATTGACCTACACTGAGAGATGCACAACATGAAATAATGGCTTCACTCTATTTAATAGTAAAGCTGGCTATTGCTACCCAATAGCTGACAATCTTTCACGTAAGGCACTGCAAATTCCTCCCAAAGTGCAAAATAGGAATGGGTGCCAGAAAATACAATCTCACTCTGGTCAAGAATGACAGCTGCAACACATAACAATTTGGGTTGTTTTCCATTACACCTGGAAAAAATTGATAATTTATATGGGAACCAAGAGTCATAAATAAGAGGTACCAGGAGGATTCTCTGGATGTTTGGCTTTATAAATCAGTGTGTTCTATAACATGCTATTTGTTGCACAATGTACAGTGTTATACTGCAAGGCCAAGATTGCTAGCTGGTTCAGTATCATTGTATACATAAATCAAAAATGGTGTGTGCAAAGAGTACATATTAAATACAATATTGATTCGACTTGCCTTCCCTAGGATGAATGAGAGAAAGCAGTTGGGTCACAGCTATGCTGGAATTGTTTTGACCTGATTTGGCACTGCTTGAAGAAACTCATAATGTAAGCAAGAGAAAAAGCAAGGGAGGAAATGAGAATATGGGCTGGAGAATTAATGGTCTGAAACACAAGAGAGGAAAAAACAAGAGACGCTGAAGCACAGCCTTTTATACAGCAGAGGGGTTTCATGGGCACATGTTAATATTCTCCTGAGATTATTTTGCTTTATTAAGACAAAAGAAAAAGGAATTAGAAAATAAAACCTATATAGAATAAGGACAGACACAGAAAGAATACATGAATAGGAGAGGGATGGAAAGAATATTCCAAAATATTTTAAAAATGGTTGAAAAGCATAATTCTTGGGTATCAGGAAAACCTGGAGAGTAGACTCCTGGACTAAAGGGCATCTTTACCATTGAGGGTCGCATTCACATGAGAGTAGCATTTTCTGTGCAGGTTACAGCATTTTGTGCACTGAAAAAAAATGTTTCTGTGCAGAAATATATTTTGTGTGAGCACAAAGAAATGCTGTTTTCTGTTTAAAAAACAGCAAAAATCACACATGTGAATTTTTCACAGACTAAGGAGTTTATTGTATTTTTTTTAAAAAAAACCCAGCCCTAATTTACCTCATCCATTTTACAGTCAATTACAGGATGCAGACAGGAATTATCACATGGAAAATGCCACTGATGCCACCGCCCGTCTGCATCCCACCTAAAACCTGGCTCCCAGCTGCTCTTAGCCCACCACTTTTCAAAAACAGAAAGCTCCTGACTTTGCAAATTGGCCAGCTGAGCATGGCTGGGAGCTGGGGTTTAGGTGGGATGTGGTCAGGCAGCAGCAGTGGTGGCATTTTCCATGCAATAATTCCCAGCTGCGTCCTGTAATCAACTATAAAATGGAAGGGTTAAGTTGGATTTTTTAAAAACTGTGAATAGTCTTAATTACTGAGGAATTGCATCCACAACATAGAAGTCCAATCAACCTCAAGACCTGACACCATGTCTTTAACTACAATAGTGGGATTGAAAGTGCAGATGTACCATTTTGCCACAGCCTTATTTCCAAAAGAAATATACCTGAAATCTTTTCCATAATGTAGAAATATGCATTATCCCTCCTTCCCTTTCACTCTAGGCAGGAGTTCATTTAGGTACATAAGAATGAGAAGGGGCTCTCTTAAATACACCTCTGTGCTCCAAAACACACTGCAGAAATAATCCAGTTTGAGACTGTTTTAACTGCTTTAACTGATAGAGAATTCTGGGAACTGTAGTTCTGTGAGACATTTAGCCTTCTTTGTCAGAGAGCTCTGGTGCCACAATAAACTACAATTCCCAGGATACCCTAGCACTGAGCCAGGGTAGTTAAATCAGTCTCAAAGTGGATTATTTTTCCAGTATGTTTTGGACCTGTGTCAAACAGTAGGATCTGCCAAGGATTTACATTGATGTCAGCAGAATCCAGTTAGAAGTACAGCTTGGAAAAATAAAAGATAATTTTTTGAACTTTAACATCCAGAAACCCCCAGCAAACAGTAAAGTTGTAGTCTAAAAAAAGTATACTGGAATCCTATATGACCTACTACTAGCTTCGTAACATAGGAGGCACTATGAAACACTTTACTGAATTGCAAAGATGCAAAATAGGACATCAGCCAGAGTCTAATGCACATAATTCCTGATGCAATGCACATCGGTACCATCATATATTGTGCAACAACAGACACCAAGGAGCAACAGGCACTTTCCTGGCTCTGCTACCTAGAAATGTAACAGCAGCCCTCTACTGGAGATGGATGTTAACAGAACTGCACAATCCCAATTTCTGCACACACAAATCCACTTATGAAGATGTGTTTCCAGCCTC
Source organism: Sceloporus undulatus (assembly GCF_019175285.1). NCBI lineage: Eukaryota > Metazoa > Chordata > Lepidosauria > Squamata > Phrynosomatidae > Sceloporus > Sceloporus undulatus. Next base: position 119,972,528 of record NC_056524.1, read on the forward strand.
AGAAACAGAATGTTGTAGTTGTTTGAGCATTGGGCTGTGATTCTAGAGACAAGTGTTCAAATCCCCATTCAGCCATGGAAACCCATTGGACAAGTCACACTCTCTCATCCTCAAAGGAAGGCAAAGGCTGAACAAATATTGCCAAGAAAATCCCATGATAGGTTCACCATAAGTCAAAAATGACTTGAAGGCACAGAGTAACAAGGATGAGGTAAATTCTGGATATAAATTTTAGTCTTTGACAGTTCTGACAACACAAAGTTCATGATCACAGGGTGATTTCTGGCTCTGTTTAATTGAACATGAGTAGAAGTGTTTTGTCAGGCTTCCTGTGGATATTGAAAAGTTTTTAGAAAAACCTGTAACCCCAGGAATGTCCCTACCTTGCTATAAAGCTTTAACCCTTTTATGTGCATGAGGATTCATCTGGCTGTCCATCTGGCTCCTGACAGTTTATTGCAGGCTATTATTCAAGTAATCAACTTGTACTTTTTCCACCTCTGACCCTTCCCTGTCCTGTATGAGATAAGAATCCCATACACATACTCACCAAACAAAGGCACATGAAGAGAGTGTAGAAAAATAGGAGATCTTTAAAAGAAAGTTTTTATTCTATGTCAATAATCTTCCTTTAGCAAAATGGTATTCTTATATATAAAGGCACCTTCCTTCAAGTGTTATTTAGGAGTAATTACAAATTTGCAAAACATTGTATATTACAGTAAACTGAACTTAAAAAAACATAAACTGTAACATGACTACCTGAACATTCCTATTCTGCTCATGATACAGACAGTATTCTGGTCTTGGAAGGTCATGGGAAGGTGGGAGCCTGGAGTCTGAAGCAGGCAGCACCTCTCCATTCATCCCAAAGTCTTTGTTGGTCAGTTTCTTTCTCTTATGATCTCTATTGCTCCTCTGTGATGTTGATGCCCACTAAATATGACTTGAAGTCATAACGTCATCAACCCTTTGTTTACCTGGAGGAGAGATTACACACTTCAACTATGTTGCCCAAATAATGGAAACCCCACTGCCATAATTTATTACAAAGGCTAACTGAGGCAGTGTCATGTAGCATAACTTGTTACTTGAAAGAAAATCCTTCTGACCTCTGTGGCAATGTAGAGAAATCAATTCCATTTCAACCCCTCAATTGATATTGACTAATTTAAGTGTTAAGATTAGTGAAGCTGAGAGAGAGAGAGAGAGAGAGAGAGAGAGAGAGAGAGATTGAGAATGGAGCTGATGGCATGTTTCCCTGTGCAACTGAGATAATAATAAACTGCATTTTCCACTGAATTGCTATAAATATAATTCAGTTAGGGGCACAGGAAAGCATTGATTAAGCCAGCCAGCAGAGAAGAAAGAATAAATCAATTTGGAATTAATTTATGTCAAACCTTTAAGTGTTTTTTTTATTTAAAAAAATGGCAAATGGACAGGTGAGCTAATGATTATGAAATATACTAAACAAAGTGGTGAACAATTATTTGAGTAAGCATTGAACCTTGGAATCAATTTAGATATGATTGATTCCACTGTTGCAATTGAATTGATGAGTTGTTCTATAGCTCTTGGTCCTCAGGTTTCACTAAAGATTAAATACCAGATATATAAGAGCTGAAGGTGTCCGCTGTTTTCTACAATAACTCACCTTTAAAATGGCATCAAATTCACATCAGCCAAAGCACTGTGGTAAGTGTATTGATTTGTAAAGTGTACTTGCAGAGGGTAAAAGCCATCTTGCTCTCTAGTGAGCTAAACATTGCAGATACTGTGTTTTGTTTTGCTTCTATTTCTGATCTGTGATATAAATACATGATCTCTCATTATTTCACAGGACAAAATTCCAGTGTCTGCATTGGCACAACACAGAGATTTCCTGCAAATATATATGAGTTTGGGGACTATGGATGTTATCAGATAAGGGAAATTGGAAGTATAATTCAATGGCAATCCGAACGCAATCATGGGGTTTAACGTTATTGCGTATAGACTACCACACATAATTTCAGGCAATGGGAAGACAGTCTGAACACAATCCTGGGGTTTCACGTTATTGCATGAGAGGTGATCACATGCAATTTCGGGCAATGGTAAGTTATTTTCAGGCAATGGGAAGTCAGTTCGAATGCAATTCGAATTCACATAAATTTGCTGAACTAGCGAATTCATGTGAATGCGTTCTGGTCCCACTTTCTTTTCATTCAAAATTAAGAGAAATTCCTCCCATGTGTTAAACTCCTATGTAAGAGTACCTTTATAAAGAGTGTTCCCTGTTGTGAAGCTTACAGTTATCATGACTCTTCCAGAAGTAAGGCCTCTGCATCTGATGGCTATTCTGCCATTCATCTTGAAGAACACTAGTCAAGACTGTTCCACTTGAACATATGTATCATGATCAGTCTTAACATACCAAATGCCTGGATAACTTGCCATGGGGAAGCCATCTCATTTTTGTTAACAAAAAGATTGTTATATTTGACCTTTTGTATGTTTTTAGTTTTCATCTGAATCTGTTCTATTTTTTATAAGCCACGTTGTATACCAGGGCTGAGAAAAGAAAGGAAATAATCAAAACAACAAGATTGCTGGAATTCCCCTTCTCCCCTAAAATCCTTTTTCAATTAAATAAGCATTATTTAAATTGGTAATTTCTAAAATTTTCAAAGTCAAAATCTGTGGTCAAGGTTGCATCATTCCAATGCCAACAAGGGATCACTTTAGGTGATAGGATTATTGACCCAAAGCTTGGGGTTGAAGTTACAGTACATGAAGTATCATTAAAATTTAGCAGAAACAGTATGAAACCTTGGATTTCATTGGAAGGAAAATATTGTATTGAACAATAAATTGTACACCCCCCCCAAAAAAAAAAAGAGTGGAGAGAAGCCAAAGGGTATTCAATAATGGCTCCTTTTCATCCTGGAGAGAAGTGACCAGTGGGGTCCCACAGGATTCTGTCCTGGGCCCAGTGCTATTCAACATCTTTATCAATGACTTGGATCACAGAATTGGGGGCATACTTATCAAATTTGCAGATGACACCAAATTAGGAGGAGTAGCTAATACCCCAGAGGACATGTTCAAAATTCAAAATTACCTGAATAGACTAGAAAGCTGGGCCAAACCTAACAAAATGAAATCCAACACCGAGAAATGTAAGGTACTGCACTTTGGGCAGAAAAATGAAATGCACAGATATAGGATAGGGACACCTGACAGAAGGAAACTACATGTGAAAGGGATCTGGGAGTCCAAGCAGACCACAAGTTGAACATGAGTCAACAGTGCGATGCGGCAGCTAAAAAGGCCAATGTGATTTTAGGCTGCATCAGTAGAAGTATACTGTCTAGATCAATCTTTGATCAGGCTCCACCTGGAATACTCTGTCCAGTTCTGGGCATCACAATTCAAAAAGGATGTTGAAAAGCTGGAAAGTGTCCAAAGGAGAGCGACTAAAATGGTGAAGGGCCTGGAAACCATACCCTATGAGGAACGCCTTAGGGAGCTGGGGATGTTTATCCTGGAGAAGAGAAGGTTAAGAGGTGATATGATAGCCCTGTTTAAATATTTGAAGGGATGTCATATTGAGGAGGGAGCAAGCTTGTTTTCTGCTTCTCCAGAGACTAGAACAAGGAACAATGGATGCAAGCTGCAGGAAAAGAGATTCCGCCTCAACCTTAGGAGGAACTTCCTGACAGTAAGGGCTGTTCGACAGTGGAACACACTCCCTCAGAGTGTAGTGGAGTCTCCCTCCTTGGAGGTCTTTAAGCAGAGGCTGAATGGCCATCTGTTGGGGATGCTTTGCATGGCAGGGGGCTGGACTGGATGGCCCTTGTGGCCTCTTCCAACTCTACCATTCTATGATTCTATGATTTCATTCCAGAATTTTTACATGCTATAGAGGGATCTGCATGGAAATATATTGTGTCACCTCCTCTTTTTTAAAAGAGGTTTACAAAGGAAATTTTGTGAAAATGTGTAAGAGATACTTCAGGGACAGAAGATTACATATCTCTGGCTAGATAATTAAATTAAATGATCCAATATTCCCTTTCAGTTCCATAGCTGAAATTTACTCTCTCTCTCTCTCTCTTTCTTTCTCTCTCTCTCTCTCACACACACACACACAAAAACACACACACATGTATGCCACAACAAGCTCTATGTGTATGTTTAGGGGTTCTACAGTCTTGCCTTCAGTTTATTTCATGACATTTAATAGGACATCAAAACTCTAATCACTTTTGAACTGCTGTCCTTAATTTCACCCAATCAATCAACATGTTCCTTTTCTGACATGCTTGAATGAAGTAAATAAGTAGTTTTCAGTCAAAAAATGACAGAAATATAAACCTTTTTGGGGGGAAATGGAAAAAAGAAGAGAACTGTGGAGTTTATCTCACCTACCTTATAACGGACCCTGAGCGTTCTTAAAGGGGCCATTCCTGGAATGGGAGGCGGCGAGGAACGCTGTATATCGCACAGCGAGAACGCCGCCACCACCGAGCATTCCCCTTATGTTCTGGGAGCGTTCCCCAGGGACGATTTTCGGGAACGCTTGAGAAAACGTTCCCGAAAATCAGCCCTCTAGAATGGAACAGAAGGCTCCCAGAACAGAATGGGAATGTTCGGCGGCGGCGGCATTCTTGTTGTGCGATATACAGCAGTCTCCGACGCTTCCTGTTCCAGGACACTTTAAGAACGCTCAAGGGCTATTATAAGGTAGGTGCGATAAACTTCTGTGTCAGTTTTCACTACATTTATCTTATTATATTTCTGATACTGTTTTTCAGATCATATAAAATTTAATATATTTTCAAATCTCACTGAATAATTTCAATGGGTATCATTCCCCTGCACTACAAGGAACAGAATTCTAATGGTGAAACTTTTATAGATGTGAGTGTAACTTACATGAATATACAATGAACACTATTTTAAGGAGGGTTAATTACACAAATAAGTTTATTTGTTCATTTATTTTAAAAAGATGTGAACACAGACTGTTTGGTAGTAATGAGCAGTTAGAGCAAACATATAAATGTAGATACACTTTTTGAAATAAGTGGTGAACCAGTGTTATCAGGTAATAGTATCCATATGCAAATCTATAAATATGGAAACAGGCAGAGTTAACTAAATGTGTATTTAAATACAAATCAGTGCATTTTCATATTCATGCACTTCTATAACTTCATCAGAGCTGTTTATTTTATGTGTTTCTTGGCAGAAGACAATTAGCTTTTTCACCCTTTGGCCAATAGCTACATTTCACTGAGCTTGGTGGTGAGCAGATGCAGTTATTTTGGCAACTGTTAGGATTTCACAATCTTATTCTTACTCTTGGTGCTGCATTTTCTCTGAAGAAATTTCCTCTCTTCCCTCTGCCTCCACTGCATAATGACTGTTTAGACATCTAGATGTTTCAGTGTCTTAAAGAGGTTGTGTGATTCTAAAAGACAGCTTTTCAGTTTTAATTAGAATGCTTTTATTGAGTCTGCATTGCTGAAACCACAGCAGATGCTGGGCCTGTGGGTCTGCTAATGACTTGGCTGTGAGATGTTTACAAGATTAAAAGAGCTATCGTCCACAGCAAAGGGCATAAATGTTACCTAACACTGAAGGATTTCTGAACAGCAGGGGGAAGAACAGACCAACCTAGAAACTATGCTGGACTGGACTGCTGTTCAGGTCTTCTGCTCCTGTTTTCAGCTGGATTGTTTTGTAATGAACTGAATTCCAATAATAATAATAATAATAAAATTTAAAAAATATATTATAATTGTAAAACCTGAATTCTCGAAAGCTAACATATATCTAGATATCACCAACAACGTTTTGATAGAATGCAAGCCTGTGACTAATAGCATCATTTTTCTCATCTGTACTATTTTTAACACCTTTGCCTGATGAAGAAGCCAGTAGAGGTTTGGAAACTTGTGGCATCTATTTTATGCTTTTTGGTTGACCCAGTAATTATATCACTGTTTTCTGGTTTTTGAATATTATTGTATATCTAAACATTGGTTTTGAACTGGCATCATTGTCATTCTCTTCACCCAGGGGACTCTGAGAAAGTTATATGAAGGACTCTGGCGATTTTTAACAAATAATGCTGTACATCCCTAATAAACAATGGCTCCTGGAATACTTTGGTGGAAGCCAAAATGGATGAATGGATATTAAACTGATAACTGTTTAATATATTTGATAGCTAATTTAATATGATATCTTCTGTTTTCTTTTAGAGTATTTAATGAATAATTGCAAGTGAAATATAGGCAAGATTCAAAGAAAGTTGATGCACTCACTACTCCATAACAATAAATATTGCTATGAAGAGGGTAACCGGTTAAGAGAATACTTGATTGCAGATGTCTACCTGAGAAAACTGTAATTCCTTCAGTGGCATATTACTTAGTTCTTCATGTTTTATTTCGATATTCCCCCTCGTTGAGTTTTTAAATAAGGATCTCTTGTGATTTAAGTCCAACAAAATTAAGAGTTACTTTTCAAAGGAAGAGGTAATGAGACCACTTCCTAGTTTTCTTCATTATCAACCTGAGTAGCCATTCACTAAGCTCTAGGCACCTATCTCCCTTTGTTACTAGTGTTCAACCAATTTGTTTTATCTTCCCTGTGATGTGAGCACTTAATTAAGTAGCCTAATTAACTTTTAAATTGCTCAGACTCTCCGAAGAACGCTGGTCCATTGTGAAACTTTCCTGTAAGGCTCTCTAATCGACCTGGCAGTTCTCCTGTGTTGTCAGTAGTGCCAGAGTACATGTGTCTTGTCATGGTAGGTGGGATTATGAAGAAATCTGTTTTATAACCAGATGAAGCTATTGGCCCATCCGCTTCAGTACAGTCTACACTAACTGGTAGCAGAGCTGGACCTACCTAGGATCTTGACAAGAAGTGTGCCCAAATCACTTGTTCCTTGTTCTTAGGTGTAGTTGCTAGGGTTTGTTAGGACAATCAACAAGCAAATTGTTTCTACCAAGCTATGGTCCTTCACATTTCCACATGTTCCTCCAGGAGCCCTATCAGATTTAAAAAAAATAACACTGCCAGTCAACAAAGTCTTAAAAAACCCCAAAGTCTGACCCAGCTTGTTGTTACTCTTAGTTATTGCTTTTGTATGTCTCCTTATTCTGCTTGGTGTAGAAAAGCAAATATGTGTGTAGCATTCTTCGAAATGCATAATGACTCCAAGTTTGTATGGAAATAGAATCATTCATGTTTTTCACACTTTATATACCTGTGCAGCTGCAGAGGGAGTGGGGGGATCCTTGTGTGTGCCTCTTTCCCACTGAATCATGCCTTGATAGTTCCTCATAAAACATCACGTTCTGAAGGAAATGACATGGACATTCTCTTGAACATGATTAAAAGACATTCTTTTACTAGGGAGAATGCTTGATGAGAGATTTTATGAAGTTCCCAATCCCTTGTTCTTTCACTCCATGTTATCTGTTGGGTCAAGTATTTCCAACACTGCATATTTGTTCCAGTTATTATAATGTCATGTCATGGGATGTGGTGATGATACAGTGTTCCTAATTCCCACAATGCATAGGACTGTGTCAGTCCTTCATTTGCCAGATACACTAGCTTAATCAGCATGTATAGAAAATAAGCAATTAGGTAAGATCTGCCCTGAATATTTTGAGGTACTTAAATTTCCTTTTATCTTTTGCCATTACTATAAGAGCCATTGTGGTGTAGTGGTTTGAGCATTGGACTATGACTCTGGAGACCAGGGTTCAGTCTCCCTTTCAAAAATGGAAACCCACTGGGTGCCTTTGGATGAGTCACACACTCTCAGCCCTAGGAAACCCCATCTAAGTTTGCCTTAAGGATGCCATAAGTTGGAAACAACTTGAAGGCACACAACAACAAAATTACTATAAAATTGACTGGAGTTTTGGGAATGTGTTCTTGAATGACAACATCATGGCTTGTGTATTGTTACTAGGAAGTAAATTTTGCTCTATTCATTGTGGACACTCCCCAGTAAGTGTATTTAATATTTCAGCCTTTCATTCTTAAATACAACCTCAGCCACCAGTTGCAAAGTAAACATCAGTGATCTGTTAGAGTAAGGGTGGGGACATGTTCTCTCTCATGCTTTTGTTCTCTCTTCGCAAGCAATAAGAGCCATGGCCTGAATGTGTAGCTTTAGATGGAGCTGTGTATTAACTGGATAAATGCACTTTGTGCTTGCTTAGTAATTTTCCATTATGGCTTAATCCCAATGTTTAATGATTGGCTATATCTAGTGTGTCCATGTGATTTGTTATATAGTATTGTGTGCTGATGCTTTCCAAAACAGTTACGTATAAATGGTGAGGTTTAGGTTTGGTTCACTGGCAGATTTCTCAGTTTGAATGTTGGATATTTGGACTGGCATGTTGTTAAATAAACTGTTCTTTTCAGTTTACTAATGCCTCCATTCTTGGGCCCTAAACCAGAAATGTTTCCCTTCAACATCCTCAGACTTGAAATATTTTCATAGTTTTATTAAGACCATTTAATACATATATACTCAGCTTTTCTAAAACATCTGGAAGCATAACTCAAGTGGTTCTAGATCCAACATGAAAGAAAAAAATGTATTTGACTGGAATTTTAGGGTGGAAATGAAATTCCTAAAAAACAACAAAAAAAGTCTAAGAAAACAAAACCAGAAATATAGATTGTGACTATAATAATAAATGCTAGCTAACCTGGAGAAATATTAATTTTTAGTCTAGGAATACATATACATAAAACAACAACAAAAAAGTAACTATGGCAGTTACAAATGCATAATTCTGGAGTTACATGTTTGTGACTGTTATATAATCATGGTCTTTACATAATCCCTTCTCTAGAGGTTTGCCTTGAAAATCCTCAAATCTCATTTTTACCAGAAGGTAACCATTGTGATTAATAGGGATCTGTTTCCCTGTCACTTGGAAAGCAGCTGACTGATGTTCTCATTCACACAAACAATCTTTGGCTGATAGGGCTCATTCCCACTTACATTTAAATTGGTTTGTGGTTCGCTTTTGCTCCGGGTCAGTGAATCAATTCCAGTAGATGTGTTGTTCCCACTATGTAAGTGAGTCTTTTCTTTATTCGCTTCTTTTTTGGCACAGTTGTCATTCCCACTAGTTTGTGCCACTTCAAAATGCTTGTCAATCATCTATGCATCATCGGCATCATCAGCAACACATTCAAGAAAACATGGGAGGGAGTCATGGGTGCCATAGCCAGAATTCTCGCCTGGGATACATGGATCCATGGGTATCATGCTCACCCCAGGGATGCATGTGGGTGTCAATGAAAACTCTCCTTTGGGACGCATGCTTCCATAGGTGTCATGGAGGACTGGATGCATGTGTCCATGAGTGTCATGGAGAACTCTCCCCAGGGATGCATGCATCCATGGATGTCATGGAGGACTCTCCCCAGGGATGCATGCATCCATGGTTGTCATGGAAGACTCTCTTCTGGGATGCATACACTCATGGGTGTCATGGAGGACTCTCTTCTGGAATGTATACGTCCATGGGTGTCATGGAGGACTCTCCCATCGCCATCCTCTGAGGCTGAGAGAGTGTGAGTAGCCCAGGGTAATCCACTAGTTTATATGGCTGATCTGGGATTCAAACACTAGTCTCCAGAGTCCCACTCCAACATTCAAATCACTGCACCACACTGCCTTGGAAGGATCACTCCATCTTTTCAATCCAGCATCCCAGGCTCTGCTTGAAAGTCAAGTCTGGGAACCCAAGGGGCAGGAGGGGGAATCTTTCTCTCTTTTTCACCTCAGGAGCCTGGGCTCTACTCAAAATTAAACACCCCTCTACCAACCCCCTCTGCCATAGTCCCTCCCCTCCAGAATGATGTGATTCAGATCCCTTATTCCCACTTGTTGAATACGCTTTGGAATTGATTCTTTTCAAAAGAACCAGCAAAGAACTAGTGTCAGAAAAAGCGAGCTTTTTACGTTAGCCTCGCTTCATAACAATTAAAGCTGATCTCAGTAGGATCGAAACTGATTTCAAATGGGAACAAGGCACATATAACCCGATCATCAATTTGCTTTAAATTGTAGTGGGAATGAGCTCAGGGACACTCTTTCTGCCAATGGCTGCTGCATAGAAAGTGGGGATGGAGTGTGTGGTAGGAGGGTCAAGGTAAAATTCACTCTGCAGCATCATAATTATGGTGCTTACATATATATGAAGAACACATAGGATTCTGGCCAATATTGCTGAGGGTTGTTCACAAGGCAAGTCTTCATTTGTAGTATTCTATATTTGATTGATAGTACCTGTGATTGAACCTTGAGTTAAAAATCTTTTCCCCATTATAAATTCCTCTTGTCTCATGTGTTATTAGTTTCCCATAATTTTAAAAAGCATTTCCCCCATTGAACAAATATTAGTTGCTTCTAGGATTTCCACCCTATTTTAGGATTGGGATCTCACATGTAATTTCAAGGGGTCAAACTGAACATAATGGTATTGATTTTAAAATATACTTGGGCTGCAAGACTTTGGATAACATGAAGAACTGTGTGTAGAGAGATCTTGTAGCACTTTTGAGACTAACTAAATGAAAGAAGTTGCCAGCATGAGCTTTCATAGACTTACAGGTCTATCAACGCTCATGCTGCCAACTTCTTCCATTCAGTTAGTCTCAAAGGTGCTGCAAGATCTCTCTACATACTGATTCTACAGACTAACACAGCTATATCTTTGAATTTTACCATGAGAAATTGGGCTCTGGGTAAGGAGTTTCTGAAGCATGCAAGTGCCTGTGGCACTGCATTAATATACTTATTACATGTTTGCCAAGAAGTTCCATCTTTTGTTTTACATGTATCAAAAGTGAACATTTACTTCCATTCTGAATAGCTGATGGTTCTCGCCAAATAATCCATGCAGGTCTTTCTCCATCAAAGGACAATGTCTTTGAAAGATCACAGTGTATTTGTCCCCAGGAACATAGAGAGCTTATTTGTGCTAATTATGTCCCAGGGTGACAAACAAGCACAAGGACAAGAAGAGTTCAGCAGGAGTATTTTCTTTGTCAGTGTAAAGATGAGGGAATAAGGGGGAAGGTAAGGGGAAATAAACATGATATAGACAGCCCAGGTAAATTGATTGGTAGGATTTTTGCACATCATCAATATTTGTTTTTACCTGTCCAGAATGTTAGGCCCAGAAGGAAAGAAAGCCTAATATCCATGAGGTTTGAAAAACCCTCTTACAGTTGGACTCAGGCAATTGTAGAGGACAAAGTTTCTATATTCTTCCTACTCAATGCCTGCAATTTAAACAGAATCAGTTAGCAACAGTCAGACTGCAGTTGGTTTGATGTGCTCTTCAGAACCAGTCCTAGGACCAATAGTAATGCAGTGCATGATTCCCCTCCTTAATTGCTGATAATTTGATGATGGAATAACATTAGGAATAAGTACCAGGACCAGAGACAGTGTGTGTGTGTGTGTGTGTTATTTAAGGCCTGGCCATCCCCTTACATGCCTCTTTGGATGATTGCAGTGTGGCCTAACCTCCTATCTCAGTGCAGTATGAGTTTACTAGTTGCAGGGGGCCAGACAGGAATTTTACTTCCCTTCACCTGTTGTTGTTTTTTTAGGTTTTTTTTTGGGGGGGGGTCAATACGATTTAAAAACAACAACAATTAAAAAAACCCACCCACTCAGCTACAAACATTTGAATTGCTAGGAAAGTGCCAAACAGAGGTATGGAACAAAGATTTCAATGATTCTTATATTCTAATTTGTAAGGATAGTTTACCTTCAGAAGGTAAAATTGTACACAGATGTGCAATAGATGAGAGGGTAAGTGTGTATATAATCTATAAATTATAAATAAGAATGTCTGACAATGAGGGAGCTTTAATAATTGCTACTTGCCTGTGAAAAGAAATACAAATACATACATACATGCATACAGACATTGGGTGGGAAGGTCAAGAATCCTCTCCCCGTGAATTCATGTGGGGAACAACAACAAATAGCAGACAAACAACATCAGTTAAAAGACATGAGTTAAAATGTACATTAATTTAAAACATACAACATTGCCTTTTTCTGACACAATAAACTGAGTCAGTGTGGTGACAAAGCTTAATGATGTTGCCAAATGAATATTCCACCAACACAGAAAACAAATCTGGTTTGTTCCCTAGCATCTCTGAAGGAAGGAGTTGTCATCAGTTTGGCTAAAATTAAATTTTACATGAGGATTAGGGGCAGTAGTAGATTTGTTGAGTATGATGGAGAGCAGAAGAAAGTCTAAGGATTTCAGAAACAAGAGAGCTGAAGTAAAGATTCAATGAAATGAATACTAAGAAGAACATAAGGGTACCTGGAAAAGAAATATGTGGGATAGCAATGCTGACTGGTGGGTTTCATGTTATTGGAGTGGTAAATTCATTGTGTGTTTTAATCTGAAATTTAAATGAGCTATTCAGAGTGTTGAAACTATTCTGGGGATAGAGTTCAGACCTGACAGCTCCTTGAACATGCAGAATGAAATCCAAAGTGAATCCACCATTTTACTGACATGGAAGCCACCAGCCACTGTTATGTGTGCAAGAATGGTTAAATCATGGGCAAACTCTCTATGGATACAAATAGCTCCCCTTTTCAAAAAGAAACAATTTAACCATAGAGGGTAAGCAGAACAGCCAAAACGTGGTAATGAACTATGCCCCACCACTCCCCTTCCACATTTACACAGTAGAAATCAGAACACTTGAAATTAAAATTCCTTTGTGGGTCTTTTTTTTTTCTTTTTTGCAAGGGGGGGAATAAAATTTGGATGCAAATTTAATATGTCACCACAAGAAAGATTTTTAGGCAAGAGACCTGCATAATTTCTAAATGATCAATACAAGATTTAGGAATGTACGTTAAATGAAAAACAACTTTAACATTCATCTTGTTCTCTCTCTCTCTCTCTGTTAAATCACACCAAATTTACAGAATGCATAATAGGACAAGGGTGAGTGGATGATGGGTATAGAGAATACAGTGTTTGAAGCAGAAGGACTTGAATGTCCAGCGTTTTCTAAGCATGCTACTAGTTTGTGATGAACAAATTTTTTCTTCTCCTCCATTGAGAACTAGATGCAATTTTTTAAAAAATTCATTCATTACTCATTATTCATTTCAAAAGTACCACTTTCAAAAGGTTATTTTGCCGCTCCCTGGCCCCATTCTCACTAGCCCATTTGCACTGGATAGAACTGGGTAGATCCAGTTGCCCCAGTACCAAATCAACCCAGTTGCAAGTGCCCACTACCCTTCATCTGAAGTTCACATTTGCAGTATCGCTTTAAAATGGAGCTTCCTTTGTTGTCAATCAAATTCACTTCCGCTTTCGTCAAAGGTGACATATCCTACAGCCATTGGCCAACCGAATGGGTGCTTTCCCTCCTCCTTTAAAAAAAAAACTGGTGGCAGACTTGTGCGCATATTCTGTCAACTTGTCAAATTTAAAAATCTTCGTGTGTGTGTGTGTGTGTGTGTGTGTGTGTGTGTTGTGTGTATTTGGGTCATTACAGATTATGGCAACCCTAAAATGACCCCATTCTGGGGTTTTCTTGGCAAGATTGGTTCCAAGGAGATTTGCCATTGGCTTTCCCCTGAGGCTGGGAGAGCGTGTCTCCCCCAAAGTCATGGCTTTCCACAGCCTTCCCTCTGAATGCCAGCCTCTAGCTTCCCCTTTGCTTCCAGCCTAGCATTTCCTCCTCTTTGGAACCACTTCCCTTTCAGGCCAAAGTATTTGCATAATCTGTCAATAATAATAATAATAATATCAACAACAAATCTCGCTTGCAGGGGACGCCACCTGAATGCCACCTCTCCTTACATACACACATGTAGCACAAGCATTCACACATTGTATTTGCCAAATTGAAAGGGAAACATTTGTAACATTTGCATTGTCGCATTTGCATATTACACACAAAAAATAATTTTAAAAATGCCACTTGCAAAGTGACCTGCTGTGACGGCAGCAAGCAAACAAAAGGGAAATGTAGCACAAACAGAAACATTCTATCAATATATATCAACCTGTAGAAAAAGCATTCACATAATCTGTAAAAAAATAAAAATACAAAAAAGGGGGAGACAGAGAGAGAGAGAGAAAGCTGCCTGCGAGAGGAGAGGCATGTTCTACCCTCTGCCCTCCCTCTGACCTAAATCCCTCCCCTGAACTTGACCTGATCATGACCAGGGCCAAGTTCACATTTGCCGGCAGCAGGGAAGAAATGGGTTTTCCTAAAAGACATGGGAAATAATCCACTTTTGGAAAAACCGCTCCAAGGGGGATTTGCCCTGGCTGGATTGAGTATGAAAGACCCTAATTCTGATGTGTTTAAACCGGTGCCAATGGGAACTTCTGACTTTTAATCCAGGTTACAAATCGGTACAAAAAGTAGTCTGAATGGCCCCCCTGTCAGCAGCGAGAGAAGTATTTTTCACAGATTTCCCAAATGACAATAAAAGACAAGGCATACATTTCCGCTAATTATGTGTGTTGGTGATAATTTAATTTGCATTTCAAACTCAATTACCATGTCAAAAGGAAGTTTGGCAGAGGTTTAAAGAACATTCCTCTGCTTAAAAAAGTTGAAGACACACAAAAAGAAAAAAGAAAAAAACCAATCTCAACAAATAAACTTTGGTTGCAGCCTCAACAAGAAATGGTATGGTTGGGGGGACCCTCAAGGACCATCCAGTCCAACCTCTGTCTGCTATGAAGGAATGCATAAAATACATATGATCCTAGAGGACATGTAGTCTGACCCCTGTTCAACATTAGGATGGGACTGGAGGATGTAATCCTATGGCAAACCTATGACAGGGGTTTCTTGGCATAAAGAGGACTTTTGTCATGGGCTGCCCCTGAAGCTGAGAGAGTGTGACCCTCATAGAAGAGAGGAGGGCAGAGTGGGAGGGCAAATGGCAATGCTTTTCTGCCAAGCAGGAATTCTGCTGTGGAGAAATTCTAGCATTGGAAGGGATTCCCAAGGGTCATCCCATCCGACCCCCTTCTACCATGAAGGAATTTAGGGTTGGATTTGAGGCTGAGAGCCTGTGACTTGCCCAAGGTCACCCAATGAGTTTCTATGGTGAAGTGGGAGGCTAGAGTTCTAATCCCAGCTCAGCCATGTAAATCCACAGGGTGACTTTGGGTAGGTCACACTTTCTCACTCATAGATATTCTGAACTCTCCTTGCCAAAAAAAGAAAAGAGAAGCAGCATGCTAGGTTTGCTTTAGGATCATCGTGAGAGAGGTGCAGAGAGAGGTTTGTCATGCCCTGCCTCTGAGGTTGAGAGAGTGTGACCCCTACAAAAGTGAAGAAGGGGCAGGGATGCGATGAAATGCCAAATGTCATCTTCTGCCAAACCCTGTGGATTTACATGGCTAAGGTGGGATTAGAACTCTAGCCTCCCACTTCACCACAGAAGGAAACCTGCACAACAACTTCATGATGTTTGGTCTCTGGATCATAGTGATGTTTTGGTGTAACTATGAGATTTGCAGATGTCTTCACATTTGGTGGAAGCAGAGGTTTAGACAAAGCATTACATTTTGTGGGAAAGTGGTGGGTTAAGTGATAACCTACCCACGCGGAAACCTTTTTCCTCATTAGAACGAATTCATCTCTGAAAGTTGAAGAGTTCATGAGTGCCCCTCTTAAGAGTTCTGTTGGTTTGGGAGAGGAGCCTAAGAAAAATTTAAAATGTTTGCTGCTTTAAATTATTTCCCTTCCTGATTTTGTTATTTTAAAAAGTCTTAGAAAAGATGTGAAGTCGCCCAGTTCTTTATTCATGATGGATAACTTTTAAGACAGTCTCTTTGTCTTGCTGTAATTAAATATTATCACTTCCTTGTCATTGTGATGGGTTGTTAATATAAATAAGGAGAGTGTATTCTCTCTATTTATTGGTATGTTTCTCTCTGGAAAGGATCAAGGTTTTCATTTGCATAAAAATAAGAAGCAACTTTGACAGATCTACAGATAGTATTGTTTATTTAAGAAACAAGAAAAAAAGATATTGAACATGTTCTACTTAGCAAATAGTGTGTTCCTTTAAAGCTGGAGAATCCTTTCAAGTAAATGGGTGTGAGGAAGAGACACTTGAAAATATCAAAAGAAATAAAAGAGATTACAATAAAACTATTTATCTAGATGTGGTTGGTTAAAGAAGAAAAAGAGAAATCTGCTTCTTATATTAAGTTACTTATGTTTTAGGGGTTTTATAGAAATTGATCAAGGAATGCAGAAAATAATTTTTGAAACTTTTATTCCCAGAATCCCCAAGCTAGCCCAACGGCTGACATGCTGGTTGAGGGATTTTGGGAGTTGTAGTCTGAAAGCGTTTCAGCCCACCCACTCTTCAGTGCTGGAACTTTTGCACCATGAATACCTCACACATGCCTGAAATGTCTTGCATTACTCAGTTAATATAAGAAAAAGTGTACAAAGGGGATCCTATCGGGTCCCCGCCATGTACGGGAAATCCAGTGTATGTTGGAGCACCTTAGAAATAATGGGACTTGTGCTCATGGTGCGGTGTGCTGCATGCACCACAGGCGTGTGCCCCATTACTTCTTGTTAGCTGCCCTTGCATGGATCCCAAGTCATGGTGACCCTGTGGATGAGACATCTCCAAGATCCCTTATCCTCCACTGTTCTGCTCAGATCCTGCAAATTCATGCTTGTAACCTCCCCAATTGAATGGGGAAAAAACAATGTGATCTTCCTCTCTTTCTTCTTCTGACAGGAACATTGGAAATAGAAGGACACTGCCATCTGGAGATGACACCTCATTGTTTAGGATGCTTGCATTTATTTTCTGATCATTTTCACATTTATGGCCATTCTTCCTTTTGGAAAAATCCACTCAAAATTCCTGTGAAACTGTCCCAAAGACCCAGTTTATCTTCTATAAATGGCCGTTTGGGACATTCTAACTCAGTCTTGGCTGAAGCCAGGCAGGCACCCTGCTAGATTCCTCAGTAATTGCTAACCACCTCACATCAAGGTAGCTAACTGGGTGTGATCCACTCAACAGTAGGTTGGAAAGCCATCTCTGGAACTGGTAATATCTTGCTCTACCCTCTCAATGGCTATCAAGCTACCTCCTTTTACATCATTAGTTCTTGTATGTGTGTGGGAGTGGATGTATCTGAATGAAAGTGATTTCCCATTGTTGCTATAAATAAACCTAACTAATTTGGAACCTGCCTCTGGAGTTCTGGGTTTGGGACCCTAGGACTTTCACCATTCCTTATTGAGATAAATTAATTTCCTCATTGAATGCAGTAAGTGGGTGCTCTCTTGGAAGCCCCTACAATTTGCAACTTGCTCCCTCTGAAGTCACAACAAGGCTCCCAGCCATGTGATCGACATTGGGTGCTTCATTTCTGATCTCAGAGAGAGTACCCCACAATAACTGTAGCAGTGCCGGTCAGCACAGCCTATTCATTCAGCCATGAATAGACATAGTCCAGTGTCACTATGGAGTGTGTAGGTAATGAGGGAAATCTGGGGCAGCATTTGAGCCAGAATACTCTGGGAGCAGCCCAGAATATTCTGGCTGGTGTACACAAGCCCAGAATCATTTCTAACATGTAGTGATGCCCTATAAATATAAAAACGTGTGTGTGCGCGTGCACACATATACATTATGTGTGCATGAGCATGCTACAACCCCACTGTACATTTACAGTGCAACTCCATACATGACTATTCAGAACTAAGTCCCAATGGCTTAATTGGAACTTATTCTTAACAAAGGTATGTTGGTACACTTTGTAACCTTAAGGCACATAAGTATTCAAAAGTTATTTTTCCCTCTTCACAGCAGCTTTTGTCCCCAAATTCCTAAGCACTTCATGAGTTTTAACTTAGCAGTTTCACTGGTGCCCTTTATCCTTTCCAACACACCCACATGCCCAGGCTCATAATTTATGTTTCCTTTGTCTTGCTGTCTGGAACAGCTGGCTTGGCCTTCATCATTCATTCTTTGTCCATGCATCATTAACCTTACCTTCCTTCCATGGACAAGAAGAATGATGTTCATCAAGAGGGATATAAATACAGTCCTGAATGGTTTCCCATAGGGCATATGTACTCAGGCACTTTTCCTAAGATGTATCCCAGGAAAATGTGGTGTCATTCCTAACAAATTCCATGTAAAATTCATATTTCCAGGATAAGCTGTTTTGGAGAGATTCCAGAAAGGACAAAAAGTCTATTGTAAGTATTAAAGTTCAAATGGATCTGGTTTGATGTATCAAGCTAAGAATGCTTAGTGGCACTATAAATTGAACATAGAATTTTATTTTTCATATGAATCTGTGCATCTCACAGTCCTTGGACCTTGGTTGCCCAGTTCCTTTCACTATAACAGCGAGCATGAAGGACAGACTAGAGGACAAGTGGCATCCCCTCCCCAATGTGATTGTACAGAAGCATTTCTGCCTGATGCCATCCTAGCAAAATATCCACAGCCACTTGCAAGATTCACCTTGAATGACAAGTCTTGGCAGACCCTCATGCCTGGCCAAACTCTACCTTTCACTTTCCTCACAGATCTGAAGAAATGTGAGAAAGCACAGAAGTGAAATTGTTTATTTCCTGAACATTAGAACTATCCAAGTCAACTGGACCATGCCAGAATGAGGAAACCAATATTTTTTTGAGAAGTACACATTATTGGCTTGACATAAATTCTTATTCATACTAGCAGGGATAATACTTTTCGATATCACATGGCAAATTTTGATAGGCATCACTTACATTTTAAAATAATGAATACATTTGAGGACAACACATGGACTGTGATTGGTGTGGGCCATAGGCAAAAAGGAAAAAAAAGTATGAGATGAGGGACACGAAGGATATTGATTTTGGTTTTATTATAATATTTTTTTCAGTTACAGTATTTCTTATCTGTTTTCAAAGGTGGAAATAGGAAGGAAGAATAATGTGTTCATAACATTGCATTTCTATATAGATTTTCCTCCCCTTGACTGTATTTTTTGTCATGGGAATAATCTACTCTGGCACAATATGAATTAAGCAATGTTCAGAACTTGGCTTTTTGAGATTTCATTCAGATGGCAAAGAGGTATTTCATTTGTGGATTTAAATTCTGAAGCCATTTAGCAAGGCTGTTTTCCAAATCAATTTTTCTCTCTCATGTCCCAAAACTGAACAATCGCCTGCCGTTTGAACCTATTTAGTAACAAGCACACATTACATTCTCTGCAGAACATGAAATATCTATCTATATATTTCCAGCTTTCTTAGGAAGTACCTTGGCTTATGAATTACTTGAAATACGGCAAGATAAAAAGGCAAAAGAAGGGAGGGGAATATCTCACTATTAATGTTCAACCTTTTTAGAAGTGTTATCCATGAGTACATCTTGTAAAGGAAAGCTAGGTCCTGTCAAGTACTCATATCCCATCACACACACACCTGTACATCAACTGGCTCACCCCTGGCATCAGTGCACACAGTATAGATATAGTCCCTTCGTATGTTTAGTCATGCATGTGAATACTTCCTCACCATCTGGAACCCAATATGATTATGAAGATTTCCATACATGGCTGCATCGTGGATCCAACGTCAGGTATGGAAATCTTCTATGATTCTATCATTGTGCACACATGAAGTTGCACATATGTGGTTTGGAGTTAACTTATTTGCCAGGTGTGGAGCTAGTGCATACATGGGACATGGCTACTTAGTACCATCTGTTCAGCTCACAAACAATGGATAAATATGTTAAGTAAAATCTGAGTTTGGTAAAGTTACTTTTTTTAAATGTATCTCCCCAAATCCCACAGCCAGTGAGAATTTGTCTGCATCTGCACTCCAGAAATAATCCAGGTTCATTCCAACTGCCATGACTCAATGCTATGGAATTCAGGGATTTGTAATTTTGTGAGATATTTAGCCTTCTCTGTCACTGATCTCTGGCGCCACATCAAATTACAGACCCCAGGGTTCCAAGAGGATGGAGCCATGATTGTTAAAGCAGTGTTGAACTGGATTATTTATGTTGTGCAGATGCAGCCTTTGAGTACTAAAGTAACTTTTCAAAGTTCTGAGTAAAACCATCCAGTTTATCCTGTTTCAAGTGTCAATGTTCAAATGGAATCTGAGGACTTACAAAAGCTTTTCCACGTCTAGAAAAAACTCTAAAGTCCAGATAAAAGTGTTCCTATACCTTCACTTTTAGCATTTTGCTAAACCATTTCATAAGTGACAAAAACATATCGACTAAGAATTACATGTAATGTGAAGTCAACGGCTTTCATGGCTGACACCCATAGTTTTTTTATGGTTTTTTTGGGCTATGTGGCCATGTTATATAAGAGTTTATTCCTGATGTTTCACCAGCATCTGTGGCTGGCATCTTCAGAGAATGCTGACCTGGAAGAGAGTGGGTATATATATTGTATACTGTGCAATCCTGGGTAAGGAGAAGTGATTCCCATGTTAATCTGTGTATTGTTCTGTTGTTGATGCCCAGGCCTCAGGGTGGGAGGATATGCAAAAGAGGATTAGTGTCTGCTAATTGGTGATCATTGAGTCCTGGTTTTGGTGTCCTTCAGGACTGGTAGCCAAACTTTATTTACTTTGAACTACCAAATGCAGGGTTCAAACATGAATCAAGGAACATGAGAGACACCACAGACTGGGTCAGCCAAAAAAAATCACTAGTAGCAGGACACATTATAAACCATCCTGGGCACAAAATGCTGTTTGAAAACACTGAAATTCTGGACCATGCCAACAACAATCAGGTCAGAATGCACAGGGAAGCCATTGAAATCCACAAATACCTGGACAACATCAACAGGAAAGAAGAAACCTTAAAGTGAACAAAGTTTGGCTACCAGTCCTGAAAAACAGAAAAATCAGGACTCAGCAAATGCAAATGAGAAACCACCCAGGGTCAGGGGTTTTCCCAGCAGACAATGATCACTAATTAAACAGACACTAATCCTCTTTGCATAGCCTCCCTGAGGCCTTGCCATAAACAACAGAACAATACACAGATCAACATGGAAATCACTCCACCCTACTCAGGGTCACACAGTATGTGTATGTCTGTGTATATATATATATATATATATATATATATAGACACACCACACACAACACACCCAACTCTCCTCCATGCCAGTATTCTCTGAAGATGCCAGCCACAGATGCTGGTGAAATTCAGGAACAAACTCAGAACATGGCCACATAGCCCGAAACACACACACACACACAACCCTATAGATACCAGCCATGAAAGCTTTCAACTTCACATTGTCATTACTGTTTTGCCAGCCTGAAGCCTGTTGATTAGAGCCTTTGTAAAGTTTTTTAAATCTAATTTCATTGAGTGACTGCAAGTTCTAATATTGTGACAGTGAGGGAAGGAGGCTGCGATTTTAAAAAACTGATTTCCCCAAACCACACACATTTTATAATGTGTCTGCATACATGTATGTGCCTTCAAGTCTCCTGTCAATGTATGACAACTCTGTGATTTTTTTCATAGGGTTTTCTTAGGCAAGGGACCCTCAGAGGTGGTTTTGCCAGTTCCTTCAGGCCACATAGCCCGAAAAACCCACAAAATGCAGCAGCCAGATTGGTCACTGGAACTTCCAGGTCAGACCATATAACACCTGTATTAAAATCTTTAAATTGACTGCCAATTAGCTTCCGGGTGCAGTACAAAGTGTTGGTCATTACCTTTAAAGCCCTACATGGCTTGGGCCCGAGTTACTTGAGGGAACGCTTCTCCCTGTATAATCCGCCCCACACTCTCAGAACAACTGGGAAGAATCTACTAGAACATATAAAAGTCAGACTAGTAACTACTTCCCAAAGAGCATATACAGCTCTGACTCCCATGCTTTGGGACAAGCTTCCAGAAGAGATCAGACTCATTACAACCTTAGATGCCTTTAAGAAGGCACTAAAAACTTACCTCTTCTGGCAAGCATACCCCCCTAATCTTCTATACAGACCTGAAGAAAACCTCACCTCATGAAAATGCAAGATAACCTTACCGCAGGATGCAATGTGATTTTAATATTGTATTGTTATATTTTGATATTACATTGTTTTTAAATTGTAATTTGAGATATTCTATCATTGAAATACTGTTGTAATCCCACTTTGATCTGTCGGGAGAGGCGGGAAAATAGAAATAAAACTTATTATTATTGTTAATATAGCCTACAGCACCTGGTATTTAATGGTAGTCTTCCAAGTGTCATGGCCAGCCAAGATCAGCTCTCGGAGGATGAGGAGGAGGAGGATGAGCCTCCTCCAGAGCAAGGGCTGATTGAGGCAACGCCAGGTGCTGTTCCTGCCCTGCCAGGTCCCAGCTGTGATCCTCCAGCCCCAGAGGAGGAGGTTCAACCAGGTCCTAGTGCCGAAGAGAGGCCTTCTATGGTACCACTGCCTAGTGGGGACTCTGGGGACGAAGCTTGCATGCAGGTGCCTTGTTTCAAAGAGAGAAGAGCCGACAGTGCTTGCAGGTGCAGATCACAGAGAATTGCCGAGAGGCAATTAGCCAACCAGCCTCAGGTGGCACGAGGGAGAGTTTCCCTTACTTAAGTGGGAGAGAGACTAATGCTGGTTGCTAGAGTTTATTACATGATCTCTCGGCGTGATTGCTGCTAGCACTAGCTCCTAGTATCTGGATTCTTTGTTACCTTGACCTTGGACCGGACTTCGTTATCTCTTGGCTGTTTTGACCTTGGACTGTTTGACGAACATTGTTTCTCGGTATCCTGACTTCGGCTTGACTCTCGGAACGTTTGGACTTCTGGAATTCTGAACTCGGCTTGTTTTCTCGGACTGCTCTCAGACTGATTCCTTGCAAGGTCTGCTTTACTTTCACTTCCACTGTGCTAAGGCTCTGTTATCAGCTACTGTCAAGTGTCTGCTGGCAGCATTCCCGGACACCAAGTATCAACCCAGGCTGACCCTGCTTAGCTTCCAAGATCCAATGCAATCTGGTGTCTTTCAGGTTTTTAGGAAGACTATGCTGTAGTATGTTTCCACCTACTTGCCTTTCTTCCTTCCTATTTTTTAAAAAATATTTTCATAACCTAATCTTAATCTTGAGTAACCTGATGACAAATCTCTCTCTCTCTCTCTCGGTGGGTGGGTATATATAGCAAAATTGCTTATACAGTAGAGGTGACCTTGTTTCTTTTTATTGTGAATTATACTGACTTGATTCTGTCTGAGATGAGGTGACATTGTTTCAGGTTATAACAGATTGACAGTCAGCATCAAATTGGGAAGGACAGTGGAGGGAGTTCTGTGCCACTCTGCCCAAGGTATTGGGTCTCTTTTATTGGCAGTAAATTCATTCAGTGGCATGTTGAATTAGATGATTAGCATAGAGAAAAGTGTTGTAAAAACAAGTGGCTTGAAGTGTGTGGCTACAAAAGGCACAGAATGTGCTGCAGACCTCATTATGCTGAATTAAGAGGACCTCTTGTGCAGTACATTTCCCTGTCAGAGTGGGAATGTGCTCTGCTGATTTATACTTTTGATTATTAGGATCTGTTCTGCTTGAGGAGGCCTCTAATTAATCAGGCACAGAATTCTCCCATGGATCATTGTCTCCCTCTTGGATTGTATCAGTTTGTTGCAGGAGAAATTTAAGCTATCACAATATTTTTTTAAAGGCAAACACGCAAACACACACACACGCACACATACAAAACACACGCTAGGCAATAAATCTATTGTTGCAACCTAATGTCTCAGCAGATTTAAAGGTTACACTTAATAGGATTTTGCCACAAGGCAGTGGTTGGCTTTATGCTGTCAGTACAGCTGAAAGCTTATATTTCCATATACAAATAGAAACATGTTATCTTTCTTTCCTAGAAAATGGCATTGTTCTTGCAGATCAGAGCTCAAACATTATACTGATTCGTTTGGCTGGCTTTGTAAATGGCTACCAAGTTTTGAACCTTAAGCAGCAGATATTGGGGATCGGGGAGGAGGAATAATCTTATTCTGACCTAAAATTCCTCCTGTACATTGCAATATCATGTGGCAAGGGGGCTTTATGGGAATAGTAAAACCCACACAATCTGCCTCACTGCACAATTCGCACATAGTGCTAGGTTTCCAGGTACAATCTGAGCATGTATGGTGCAGCCACTTTGTTGACACTAAGGAGATTATCCCACTTAAAATAATAGTATTTACCCCTGCCGGGATACAGTCACTTTATGGGATGCTATCGGGAATTATCACACTAAAAACGCTGCTGATGCTGCCAGGTGACTTCATCCTGGCTCCCAGCCACTCTTAACCCACCACTTTTCGAAAACTGGAGCTTCCCATGTTTGTAAATCGGCTGGCTGAGCATAGTTGAGAGCCAGGATGCAGTCGGCCAGCTGCATTGGCAGCATTTTTAGTGTGATCATTTCCAATTGCATCCCATAAAGTGACTGTATCCCGGCAGGGTTAAGTGTCATTATTTTAAGTGGAACAATCTCCTAAGAAAGCCTTAGGAGGTTTTGGTCAGTGACTGAATGGGAAGGCCACATGAGAACCCAATATACAACCATCCTAAAATACAAACAGCTTTTCCATGCAGAAAATGTTATCTGTGCAGACATCCATATGCCCTGTGCATATATACACTTGGTGTTTTTTTTTTTTGTGTGAAAAATGCATGTGTTTTTTAATGCACAGAAAATATGTTTCTGTACAGTACAAAGAATACTGTAACAGTCTTGCTGCAGCATGCAGTCTTCATGATATGTGCATCCCCTTTCTAGGTTGGGAAATGTACATGAATCTTCTTTCTATCCCTAGCAGGCATCTTCTGAACATGTGTGCATGCGCGCACATGTGCACACACACACACAACTGACTGGGCATATATGACAATATAGCCAGCCAGCCCAGTTCTCTGCTGTGCCAAAAAAAGGAGGGAAAAACAATAGCATGAGTAGCAGTTCTAGCAGCGATCATGCAATTAGAAAGCCAAAGGGATCCAGCAATTTTTTGAATGCCTGACTGGAACCAAGCAATTCTGGGAAGCATAGCACAGGCATTCCCACAGGAAGTGGGAAATGGATCCACATCACTCCACCTCCATTTTCTGGCACCATGTGAAAGTCACTAGAGTTATTGTTCTTATGGTC
>NC_056524.1:119997793-120010541 GCF_019175285.1 Sceloporus undulatus
CAAGTTCTCCCCTCCTTGTCTTTCCATGGCAAAGTGCATGTAGAAGTGCAAATTAGCCTAGCCTTGGCAACAGCCAATTACGTTGGAATTTAAGTTAGGGTTTTAGACTCCAGAGAGTTATGGTTCTGCTGAGTCCAAGAGTGGACATAGTTTTGTGAGTTCCAGAGGGGAACTGAAGTTATAGTCCAGTGTGAGGGACTTATAACCCAATAGATACTCCAGGTTAAGGATTTATCTTGTGAAAATAACCTGTGGGTTATATTTTGCCTGAGTGGCAGGATAGGGCTTAGGAAAACTAAGCAGGGGAAAAGAGCAGGATGAATTCCTTGAGAATTGGTAACACTGACAAACTGTGAGGAGTTGACTGTTTTGTAACAACATTAAGATCTAAGAGATACAAGTGCCTGAACCAACAATTGTTTATATTAAAGCTATTCAAGTGACATCTCTTTGAAATACCTGTTTAATAAAGTTCATATTTTATTTTGATAAAAAGCTTGTCTTCAATTTAGAGTATATCCGCATTACCATTAATATTACACAGTAGTTTAAAACAGAGATCTTTTAAAAGGGGTTTGCTGCAGTTGGGAACCCACTGTCACATAAGCATAAATTCTGGTGGCAGTTATAAGAGATGTGAGTATCACATAAATTAATTTGGTGGCAGCACCGGGATCCAAAAATCTGGTTGCTGAGAGTGTGCTGGAGTTTTGAAGTTATAGGGGTCTGAGTGTGAATTACCAGATGCCCAATATTTAATTTGAACTTTAGAGTAAAAAGTTCAACAATTTAAGAATCTAGGCGTTTGTGTCAGTAGAATAATCTCTGAGGTAAATTTAAAGAGTATCATGTAGGAGATTATTTGGAGACTGACCACGCAAGAAAATACCCAGTCTCTGAGGTAAATTGCTGAGGTAATTGTAGGGGACTAGAAAGAAAAGGAGAAAAAGCACACTTAAGAAACAATCTTGGATAGTGATTAAAAATTTGGGGTAAAGTAAGGAATCACTAATTTGCCATCAAGAGGCAAGTGTCATCTTCACACTCAGTTGAGCCGCAGATATTTAGAAGTATTTCCTGAGGTAAAAGTTTTGGGTAATTGTAGGGAAATACTGTAAAAATGTCTCCTAAGAAAGTCAAACCTCCAACGGGGCCAGAAATGGTGGAAGAAGAGATAGTTGGGGAAGAAATGGTGGCCAGTTTGGACACTTCCAGATCTGAATCTCATGAGAGTGTGGAGATTTGGAAAACTTAAAATGGACAAAATTGAAAGGGAAAAGGAAACTGAAATGACCAGAAGTGAAGCAGAACCCTAACTCTCTGGAGTCTAAAACCATAACTGAAATTCCAAATGCCAAAACAAAATCTCATTGGTGGACATCAGCTGGCTTGTGATTGGCTGTTGCCAAGGCTAGGCTAATCTGTCTTTTCTCTACAATGCTGTTGCTATTAACATCCTTGTTCTCCACAAGGAATGGTGAGGGTTTAGCTGGTTCCACTGTCATCCATGCCAGCATTCTAGGGTTGTGCTTCAACTGCAAAGAGAACATGTGACCCCATCCTACCTAGGCACAAATGGTGACCACGGTTCTGTATGGAAACTGAGTGAACTGGCAGTAGGACAGGCAGTGGCAGAAAGCTTCCTTTAGCTGGCAGCCCAGGGGTGCTAGCCTTTTTAGTCCAATGGTAGCTATACCAGTGTCCAGAAGCATGCATACTGTTGGGATGTTTTGGTTTTTTTCTAAGTTATTTCTTCACTGGCACTATGACTATCTTTGTTTTCACTGTTGTCATTATTGTTGTTTATTTAAGTACTACAGATTATTGATAGAATGATATACCTTCGTTTCTTAGGGTTTTGTATTTCAGATCCCCCCCTTTTCCCCCCCTTTCTTCTTGCCTGGGTTAGATTTATGCATTTCTCATATTTATTTTGTTACATGTTTTCCCCCTTAGCATTCTTTGTAGTTTGACAGAAACTTTAGATGTGATTTTTTTAAAGCAAACAACTTTATGCGAGTTTGTTGAACAGTTAATGAATAGAGATTATGTTGAACCAGTTAGTATAGTAAATAACCATCTTCATTTCATTCTCTGTGCAAACATTTAGTCTCTCCTCTTCCCTCCTCCTTTCATTTTGAGCTTTTAGGATGACAGTTCAGAGGATCACCAACATTCCTTCAGTTATAGCTCTCTCTGTTTCCACACTCATTCTGTTATTATCATATACTCCAACACACATGATTAGGAGGAATATAATAAGAGATTTAGAGCAGCACAGAGGTTTTCAGTAATACTGTATATCGTAATATATAATTATGTAGGCTAGAATTTAGTGTCTGATTTACATTTATGTAAGGCTTCATCTGCACTATTGAAAGAATCCAATCTGGCACCACTTTAACTGTCATGGCTCCCTCCTATGGAATCCTGGGATTTGTAGTTTGTTGCTACCCCAGAGCTCTCTGATAGAGAAGGCTAAATGTCTCACAAAACTACAGATCTCAGAATACTATAGCATTGAGCCATGGCAGTTAAAGTGGTGTCAAACTGGATTATTTCTGCAGTGCATATGGAGCCTAAGTGAACTTACATCTGTGGGAAATGAAACTGAGCAGTTTTGCAATGTCTGTATTTAGCAAGAAACTGCTGTGAAGTTACTAGATAGGGGAGCAAGTAAAGTATCCATTAACTGTTGACCTATGTAGGTTGAGACCAGGTACATTGAGATTGATGTACAGCAGGTATTGATGCCCATCAAATGCTTCTTTTTTCAAAGAAAGAAAGAAAGAAATTTCATTAATGGAAAAAAACTAACAACAAAAAGACAAATTTTACAAAAGCAAAACAACGGTGGGATACAAACCGCCCCTTTCCCCGACGGATTGGGGCCTGGGCATCCACAGCGGCAGTCCCAGAGGCCCCAATCCTCCACTTCTCCAGGCCTTGTGGAAACAGCAAAACTCTGCTTCCTTGTGGCCTGTAAAGGGGCGTCCTTGGGGCTTCATGCCCCAAGGATACCCTGACAGCTGCGGGGAAGGGGAGAAAGGAGCTGCTTGGCCCCTTTCTCTTATGCATCGCTGGCACAGCCATGTAAAGGCCACGCCAGTGATGCATGCAGAAAAAAGGAGCTCCATTTCAGAGCTCCTTCCCATGATGCTGAAAGGGCGCCCCAAGCACCTTGCAGCATCATGGGGATGTCACAGCCGCGCTGTGCCATTTTGCTGCGGTGCGTCATAATACAGGGCACCACCATTATCACGCAAACAACAACAAAAATGCATATTAGTAGAGACTGGTGCATATTTGGATACTCTTGGCTGCGCCATAATATACATCTTCACAATTCAGCAGGTGGATTCTGTAGCATATCTGCTTTGTAACTACTTAGACCATGATAAAAATCACAGCCTATTGCTACTTATAATACTCTCTGTGTTTGCACCTTTGTCTGCACACAACCCAGCATGGTTTATTAACTATAGGCCCAATACAGACTGGTGCTATCCACCAGCCTGAGGTTGAAATTAGGGCTTGGGAGAGCGGAACTTCCACACACTCCTGAGTCCTACTGTGCTGTCTGGGTGCCATCTTTGTGCACCACCATTTACACAGCACACACAAAGATGACATGTTTTGTGTGCCACATCCAAATGGCGCAGCACACAAGGGACATCACTACACTGCTCCAGGGTGGTAATGGTGCCTCGACAGCAGCGGAGAAAGGAGCCGTGTTTTGCAGCTCCTTTTTCCAGGCACATTGTGGCTGCGCCATTTGGTTCATGTGGCCATCTGTATAGGCCCTATTAATTTCTCTGCAGAAAATGCTATTTTCCATGCAAATAAACCATGTGTGAATTTAACACAGAACCAACCCCCAGTGACAGCTTAGTTCTGCACTGAAATATTTTTCCCAAAGAAAATGTTTCTTGGGCAGAAAATGATGCTTCTGTGCAAAACAATCGCATCACAAACTGAAGATTCTTGTCAGCCCAGGATTCTTCTCAGCAGGGTTGAAGACACTTGAAAATTACAGTTCTTGTCCATTTTGAAATATTTTTGAATCGTGAAGAATTATGTCTTTTTTGAAACCCTAAGATTCAGCAATATGAACCCACCACAAATGGAGAAGAATTCCGTATCCTGAATTTGCTTTGCATACCACACCTGTATGGAAGTTGTAATACTTTCACCAAAATGCAAACATATATATTTAACAAATCCTACTCCCAGTTCTCTTCAATAGTATAATAGGAAAATATATGGGTATTGATGATATTGTTAAACCATGATGTTTAATAATGTTTGCTCATCTGCTGCAAATCATGTAGAGAATGACCAGTAGATCTCCATCTACCTATTGCCTACTCCTGACCTAATAATGTATATGCAGTTTTTTCTCGCCTTCAGAACAGAACAGAACAGTTTGCATTGAAAACAGCTGAATGCCTGCGCAACTCCAATTCCTGGGTTTTAGTCCCTCACATCACTAGGGAAATTTCACCTTTTGCCCTACCAATTCACTTAACCCGACTTAGGTTTTTAATGGAAGAAATCAAGTTCTTTTTCACAAACTCGACTTGTGTTGTTGTCCCCTGATTCTTAGAACAGTAACAGAGGTGTTTTTCATTAATCATGAATTGCATTTCTACAGAGAGGCAACTGAGCTGACAAAGGTCTTAACTTCAGTGAGCAGTCTTTGCATTTGGGGAGATGAAAGTGAACTGCATTTATATTACTACACTCCTCAGGCTATCGCTCTAATTTTGTAAGGTGTAACCCTCTTGCTCCTCTTACTTTAGAAGGTTAGAGGTTACAACATCTAAATGGAGTAATGAACACAACTAGCAACCAGCTAGCCAATTATTCCACAAAGGTGCCTGCTTTCTACCAAAGGTCTGCTGAATTCCAGCACAGTTTTCCAGTAAATATACCCAAACTGTGGTGGTAGATACATTGACAGTCATGAATTACAAAAGCAAATATTTTAAGAAGAACTCAGGGCAGATTTGGAAGGTTGCTGCTAGGGCAAAGTATCTGAGGAATTTTGAGTGAAGCAAATAAAATAAAATAAAACTATAACAGCTGTTTACAACTAGACATTGTAGAGAGGAATTCAAGGAGAGAGGAAATGTTTGCCTCCAAGCCCTCTCTTTTTTTACTGGTTGTGATGTTTGAACACTATTTCATTGGGAATAAGATGACACAGCCATTTCACAGGGAGAGCAATACTCCCTGCTGCCATTTGGAATGAATGGAATATTGCCAAAGGGAAGAGCACATTTCACAAGTTGCACAGACTTTAGCGAAGTGTCTTGTTTTGACTAGTCAAATGTTTCTGTTTTTCCTCTCCTCATTGTCACTGATTTATCAGGAAAGTTTTAAATCATCCTGTGTTGGCTAAGTCCTGCTCAGGCATAAAATCTGCCAAAATTTCCGGGCATCTTAGAAAATATCACTAGTATAGCACATCTTAAAAGTAAAGTTCTCCTCCTCCTCCTCCTCCTCCTCCATCTCCATCTCCATCATTTTATCTAGCTTTATGCTAATATAGGGTCTCAAGACTGTTAAGAGCAAATCTAAAGCAGTACAGTTTAAAACACCACACTCTGAAGCTGCCCAGATAGCACTGCAAAGGGACAGTCTATTTTGCCCCTGAATGTGGTTAACATTTAGTTAATGAAAGATTAATTATATGTTTTACTTCCTAATGAGAATTCACCTGGTGAGTATGAAACCATGAAACATCTTTTCAAAAGGTCAAGGATGGATGTCTAAAGAACTTTTTCAGCTAAGAATTCAAAAGAGCATGCACAAGAAGTGGCAAATGGGGAAAATCACCAAAAAGGAATTCAAACAAATAGTCAGCACCTGTAGGAAGAAAGTCAGAAAAGCAAAAGCACAGAATAAGCTCAGGCTTGCTAGAGAGGTTAAAAACAATAATGTATTATGTTTTGTGGCTATAGTAAAAGGACGAACAAGGAAATAGTAGGGCTGCTGTGGGGGAAAGATGGTAAGATGCTAACAGGGGCAGAGAAAAGGCAGAACTATTCAACACCTCTGAAAAGGAAAGTAGTGCTCAACCTGGGGGAAACAGAATACATGATGCAGTAGGAGAAATGAACACAGAATGGGTGAAAAGGTAGTACAGGAATACTTGCCCAGTCCAACCACATTACTACACTTCCCTCTTATAGTGCCGCTATTCCACTTATACTGCTCTGGCTGCCTCCTGTTGCAATTCTGGGGTTTGTAGTTCAGTGAGGCCTAAGAGCTCTCTGGATGAGAATTCTAAATGCCCCTCCCTCAACTGCAAATCCCAGAATGCAACAGGAGGCAGCCAAAACAGTTAAAGTGGAATAGCAGCAGTATGGAGTTTATCACACTCCTCACCTTCTGCTCTGCTCTCGTTGCATAAACGTCACCGATCTGCATTGGGAGCCTCCTGGTCGGATCGCAGATGGTGCAACGCTTACGTTTTCATCATGGAAGCATTATTGTGTTTAAAGAAAAAAGTCTTCAAAAATAAATAGAGGGTGACATAAGCAATGAAGCAGACATTTCCCCCATATTTTTTCATATTTGAAATACATTTCTCAAAAATATGTTTTAACATTCCAAGGTTTTTAGACTTAATAGATATAAATAGTAACACTGTAACTACATCTATTTCTAGTAAAAACCAAGTATCCACGTTGAGGTTCAGTATCAATCTCACTATTTGCCTGAACTGGAAGTCTTCATAGTAATTTACACATGAAATCCTGATTTGTTCTTAACTGACATCAAGTTGACTTCGTCTTATGATGATCCTATGAATGAGAGACCTCCATGGGCTGAAACAGACTGCAGAAATAATCCATCTTGAAACCACTTTAAAAGCCCTGGCTCAGTGGTAGGGAATTTTGGGAACTGCAGTTTGTTGTGGCACCAGAGCTCTCTAACAGAAAAGGCTAAAATATCTCACAAAACTACAGTTCCCAGAATTCTCTAGCATTAAGTCAGGGCAGTGAAAGTGGTTTCAAGTTGGATTATTTCTGCAGTCTGTTTCAGCCCAGTCTGCCTATCATGAACAGCCCTGTTCAGGACTTGCTGATTTGGGACCACAGTTTCTTTTGATTGAATCTGTCCATACAGAACGCCATCTCCTGCCTTATACCTTACCAAGCATTATTTTCTTTTCTAATGAGTCTTATCTTCTCATGATATGGCAGTTTTAATTGATGAAGGTCATATGTAAAGGATCTCTCATTCTGATCTATTTCTTCTCATCATGGCCCTTCACATGCTGTGGCCTTTCATTCCTTTAGTCCTAGCACAACCAGGTGGGCAACCATGGGATTAGGAAAGAAAATTAATTATATATACACACACACACACACACACACACACACACACACACACACATATATATATAAACCTCAGTAAACCAAACACATACTATTTGAGTGATCAGAAGCATTGAGGAAAAGTCCTGGACAAAGAATCTTTGTAGTTCAGGACTTCTTTGTGCAAAATTTGCACTTTTTGGTTTTATGCAGAAAAACAGCGTTTTCTGCACAGGAAGCAACATTTTCTGTATGAAAAATATTTCAGTGCAGAAACATTAATACCTGCAAAGAACATGCTGACTTCTATGCAGCAGAAATTGGGGATTTATTCCCAGTTTGCACATTGCTGATTTGACTTGCAAGCTGTATTTTCTGTGCAGATAGAAAACAGCCTTAGAAAGCTGTGCATTTTTAAAGCCTTTCTTGCAGCATGAAGAAAATTGCTAAAAGTTCTTATTGCTACCTTGTAAAAGATATTAAGGGGTTCAACAGACGGATCCTTTTTGCGACCTTGAAAAGGTGCCATAGCTGTGGCAGCACAGCTATATGGTGCTCCTTTGGCACTGCATCATTTGGATGCAGTGCTAGAGGTGCACCATGATGCCATGTGGAGCAGCGTATGGCATCATGGCCTGACTCCCTGGGTGGAGTCAGGGCATGTGTCATCTGGACGTGATGCCCTGACTCTGCCCACAGGCCAGCCTTTGTAAATAATTGCACCCCTCTGTGGGAGTCACAGTCAAAGATATCTGAAGGGCCAGAGTATACCCCTTCATTTTACACTTAATCTGGGAGTCATTCCTCAAGGCACACAAGTCAAGGTTAGTGCATCATCAGTAAATGTTGCACCAGCCCTTCAATTGTTGTACAGTTGTAAAATTGTTGCGACTCCTCTAGTTACATCTTACCACAGTATCTATTGCCAGGCAGACGCTCCTACACCACAAATATGTCATCCAACACCTTGCACATGTGAAGTGTGCCCAAGCCCAAGTTCCTCTCAACTACTGTCACTCCTTTTGGAAAGTGTGATAGCTGACAGAAACACTGTTGAACCCTGTGGTGTAGGGCAGGAAGGTCCTGCAGTAGCTTTTATACCATGCACTTAATGCTACGAGGAACACCTAAAAACAAGTCCATTACAATTAGGATAGGGCTGAATTATTTTCATAACTGTATTTCAAGCAATTGTGAAATAATCTGCTTGCCATGTTAGTAAACTACTTAAGTATAAAAATACTGACTCAGTCTTGCAGTAAATATTATTTGAAGCACTTAAATGCAGTGAAGTTCATTTAATTGCACAAAGGTTTCTAACTTGGTCACTTCAGTCTCCCATTTGTGTCACCACTGAAAATGCACTTCAGGACAAAGACTAAATGTCAGCAATAACTAAAATTCCATTTACCCTATAATTGTAATTAAACAGTTCTACTTCACTCTAATAGTCTTTCTGATGTACAAATCAACAACAAACTGTCTTTCAGCTTCTCAGACTTTCAGCTTCTCAGACTCATCAGTTAACTAGAAACCTACATGACTTTTATTGCTGTCTGCATGTCTAGAATTTAGGATTCTTTAAAATTTGACCTTTTCATGCTAAAACTCCAGCTTCCTTTGCTGTTCATCAAAGACAAAGGATTTTTAACTTGGCACTCCCCTGCCTATGGTTTAAAATATCAGAAACTTACTATTTACTAGTTAGATATTTTGAAAGATAGGTGAATTCATTCTTTTTTTTAAAAGAAGTGCCACTCAGTATTAAATGTAAAGGTTAGGAGAATTGCAGCCTTGTTCATAGTCAATAGTGGCAACAAATTCTTTGTTACATCTACTGTGATCTAGAGCTGCCTCTATACACAGCTGACATATGAACATTGATTGTGTAAAAGAACATGCAAATCAGGTTAGAGGTATGAGTTTTGTGCACCCAAAAGGTGAACTCTCTCCTGGCATGGTGTCAATTTACTTTGAAATGTTATATGCTTATTTCTGCTCAACAATAAATTTTATTAAATAGGAATGAAAGAAGTCTAGAAATATTGTAGAAACTTTAATCTGGTGATACTTATTCATCAAGATATCTGGAGCTGTTTGCCTTGACTAATAAGGTAAATGATGGCGTAACATGCAACTCTAAACTGCATCTAAAGAAGTGAGTTTATATCACTAAAATAAAAACCAATTAGTATTAAAAGGTGCTGCTACACACACCCGTTCCTCCTTGTTATTCTGCAAGAGACTAATACGGCTACTTATTTGATTTTTAAAATTTATTCATTAAATTTATATCCTACCTTTCTCTCAAAAATGGGATTCAACATGGTTTACAATAATCCAATGAAGATGCCACTAACACATTAATTCACAAAAGCAAGAGAAATACCTTTTTGTCAGAGCTTAGAAACAGGCATTTCAAATAACACAATAAACCACAATTTGTTACTTTTGTAGGGGCAGGGTGCTAATGAAGACCAAACATTACATTTTAAAAGTAATGTGATGAGGAAGAATAACTGTCTATGTGTGTAAGGAGTAACATTTTCATATCACTTCTTAATGTCATGTGGAGACATTTTAGAGGAATTATGACAAGGATTTTCAAGTTTTATGCCATTCTCCTACTAATCCTCAGGTACATGTGTGTAATTTTAAAAGGCATAATGAACAAATAATAAAAAATAACAAGCGATGCAAAGCATTTTTAAATGTGTGTTTCTTTTAAAGTTTATTAAAATGGACTGAGTGGACTTTCTAACAAGTTGCATAATGCATCAATTTTGAAAAAAACAACTTTCCAAGATCTGCTTTTTGATACTGAGGTAATGCAATCCCCATGACATATTGACTACAGTGCAATGAATGCAAGGTGCTCAATAAAATAACAGAATCGTATTTGAACTACAATAGTAACTGCCAGCAGGAATAAATTTGTAGGCTATGTAATGAGGATGTAGAACAGGTGTTACTGGGTATTTGGTGCTTTCTTTTTTAGAGGCAAGCCCAGCAAGTCTTTTGTTAACAGGTCAGGTGGATGAAACAAAAAGGAATGCCTTCATTTGGATAAGAAACCAGTAGATGTAGCTGGGCTTAAAAACCAAGATAAGCCTGGGTCTTTACCACAGATCAGGGCACAATAGTTTAGCTAAGTCTGCATTCTCCTTTTAAACATTAAAGTGGCCTATGTGTTTCAATATAATAAATGGCTGTTGAGTTTGAAGACATCTGGTGTTTACTGCTGTTTCCCATATTGATAACTGGACATGGATCTTAGACCACCTGATATTGTCTCTGTAGACCAAGCTGGTAGCTCTCAAATTCTATTAACTCTCCTCCACATACCCTACTAATAACAACCGGTTTCCAGACACTACCTATGCCAACTGAATGTCCCCTAGATACAGTGTATGGTTGGGGGGGGTAGTTAAAGGGGAGAAAAATCTTACCAAGCCCTTAAGCAACAAGCATAGCTCATACTGCACTCAGGGCAGGAGGGTGAGTCAAAGGGGAAAATCCAAAAGGGGCTTGTGAGGCAGAGCCACAAAACACCTCTGACTCTGATCCCTCAGTAGCTACATTTTAGCACCCAAAACCAGGCCAATTAAATCTTGCTTCTGTTCCAGGAGGCCAACAGATTGTGCTCTCATCAGAGTGTCTGATGGGCCTGATCCAGACTGGCACTTTGCGCTGACCTGGACACAAGTAAGGTTCCCCGGGGGCAGAGCAACCGCACACACTCACAACATCACTGCAGCATAGCACAAAGAACCTGGAAATTTCCAGCTCTTTGTGCTTCGCAGTGGTGGCATGCCATTTGGGGCCTGTGGGTGCTGGTAGACCACCGTTTCTTGGCGGTCTGTCCTGCTCCTTAGATACTCAGGTTTAGGCACTCATAACAGCCTTAACCTGCATTTAAAAATCTTACCTGTTATTCCGAATCCTCATTCCTCTGCCATGGAGACTGTGTTAGAAACTTGCCAAGGGACAGTGAATATGATGGCTTGATTGCCTTCAGGTCTCAAACATTTCAAGGTTTTAAAAATGGTTTCTTTGAAGAGACTGGTAAGCAATATGACACGTCAAAAGGGGGAGGGGTTGCATTATTCATTTCCTCTCTTTTTTAAAGACACAACTGATTTATTTCTGACATGTAGAATGCTGCATTATGGTAATGGAAAGAGTTGCTCTCAGTTGAGATCATACATAGATGGCTCCATCTTACATCTCTGCAAGTGTTCTCCACAGAAATGATCTTGTGTTCTAAATGTTTCTAGGTATACAAGCATTTATGATACAGAATAAGTAATTCCAAGGTAAAAAGTCTGTACCAGCAAATGATATCATCATTACTGATCCTTTTTCTGTCACCACTTAGCAGGAGCAGGTGAGCAAAGATTTCACTGATAACCATTTCTTAACTGTACCAGTATGTTAAACAAGAAGAACCCAAAGTGGGGTAGCTAAAAGGAGATGTAGTTCCTGCTTGCTCAAATCAAAGAAGGACGGCTGAGTGGACATTGTGAGAAGAGATTGGGCAGTTATTCCTCCTATGCAGTCCCAGTCAGCATGGATCACCCTGCTAGCTTGAGGGTTCTAGGAGTTGTAGTCCAAGAAAAGCCACTTCCTAGAGCTGACACCAAAGGTGTCTTTAAAAAGCGAAAAGAGATGCAGGTCACAAACATAGGCCTGGGACAGACTGCCCCAAAGGGGTGGGGTGGCAGCAGCTTGTTTCTGTCCAGAGGGACGCCGCAGCAGCCAAATGGCGTGGTGTCCCTCCACGCCAAAAGGCACCAGGAAAAACCAGGTTCTGTTTGAGTTGCTGGGTGGATGTCATGAGTGTGCCAATGGCGCACTCGTGACATAAGTGACACGCAGCAATGTGTATATGCTGCGCGTCACTTATGCCAAGATGGTGGCGCCTGTGAAGATGGGACATCGTCATTAGGCCGCCACCATGCCATGCTAGGGTTAGGCACCGTGCAGTCCTGCACCATAGATAAAATTATATACAAATTATGGTTAAATGTTAGTAAACGCAAAGTAATATCTGTTTACTATGTACACACGGTGATATTTTTTTGTTCATTTATAATGATAATTTGCCAAAATGGGTACATTTCCTCATATTTAGAATGGGAAAGCATTGAGAGTTAAGGGGAAAATTGAATATGTCAGGAATTAACATGTACATATTTGTCCATCTAGGTACAAGGTTATGAAAGCTCCTGTTTAGCTCTTAAAACTCTGGTTTGCATCATTGTTTGTACTACCACACTAGCAATGAATCAGAATTTTCACCTCCTTTTGCCCTCAGAGGATTCCCATCCTATGACAGGCAGGCAAAGTGTAATTATTTCGATGTTGGAATTATTATTATTATTATTATTATTATTATTATTATTATTATTATTATTATT
>NC_056524.1:120010551-120082910 GCF_019175285.1 Sceloporus undulatus
TCCTGAATTTATATTCCACCTTTCTTTTTCTGTAGTGACTGACTGACTGTAGGATCCAAGGCAGCTTACATCCAGTTAAGAGCAAGGTGCAGCTAAAAACTATTTGTAGACAGTAAAAACCAATTAAACAAGCAATTTGGTTGAAGACACAGAACATCTTAAAACATAATTAAAGCATAATAAAAGTCCCTTCTGCCAAATGAGTTATAAACTAAAGGCCTGCCTAAATAAAAAAAGTATTTGTGAGGCCGAAGGGGGGGGGAAGGGGGGCAACCAAACCTTCCATTGAAGGGAATTCCACAACTCTGAGCTGCTTCTGAGAAGCCTCATCCAGTGTTCCTTGATGTGGTGGGACTGAGAGATAGCCTTCCTTTCACGTATAGAAAACATGTAGACATTTCAGGCCTAACTATATGTTACCTTAATCATGAGATACAATCTATAGTTATTGTTTTAACAATCAATGATCAGTATTAGTGCTATGATTCCTGGGTAATAGGGATGGGGCAATAACATTTTTTCTCTCATGCCTGACACACTTAGACTCTTTTGTAAAAAAATAAGAAATAAAAATAAATCAATAAATTGGTGCATTACTGTCAGATCTTTTTTTCCTTTGAGAGAGTATGAACAGTTTTCCACTTCTCCTTATCAGCAACCAGCATAAACGTTTTTAAAATGTAAACATTTTTCTTTCTGAAAATGATAATTTTTGCAACAAACATTGCATTTTTGCAATCAAACCCACATTTTTCCCACCACCACCACCAGCAACAACAACTTAGGCCAAGAGCCTGCATTAGATGTGTACATCACTTGATTCAGCTCACAAATTCCAGGAATGAAGCATGTGAGAATGGTAATTCACATTTGGAATGTAGGAATATTATTTGAGGGCAACGTGGAAGAAATAAAAAGAAAGATTTTCCTCATTTATCTAAAATCAATGTTTTTCCTTCTCTCTCCTCGACTTACAGTCTGTTCCTTTATGCTTCTGCACTAATGCAGTTATAACAGGTCAAAAAGCTGACCCAGTTCCATTGCTCTATTGAAAAGGGGGAGGTTCAGAAAGGTTTTCAGGAGGACAAGTTCTTTCTTGTTTGCCTAGACTTGGATTGGCAACTCACTCATCCACAGAATTAGAAATCACTTTTGATTTTCAAAGGCCAGCAATGAACTGAAAATACTACGGTTCATTAAATTCAATGTACTCATGGTAACCTAAGTTTGGTGGGTCCTTAGATAACATGGCAATCTCTTTTCTCTGAGTGGTCTCCATCCTTCCTTATCACAACTACACATTCACTTTTTTTCATTTTCTTTTCGCCAGATTAAGAGGCAGGCAGAGATTAGTGCCTCTTCTTTAGTCTTATTAATGCTTACTTAGATATGGCAAATAAAAAGGTGGCAAGTAAAGAGACAGGGACAGAAAAGTGTCATGGGGACAGACGTAAGGAGGCAATAGTATTTCTTGCTGAGACACAGACCTTGCCAATTTCTGATGGATGCTAACACTTGATTTCCCCCCTGAAAGATTTCAGTGGTGTTACTATTAATTCAGATCGACTGGATTATGAGCATTATGGCCAAGATTCACTTGTCTGGTGTAATACAGTGGGGCCCTTGTTATCCGCTGGGGTTTGATTCCAGGACCCTCCATGGAAAACAAAATCCGTGGATGCTCAAGTCCCATTCAATACAATGGCATAGCAAAATGGTGTCCCTTATACAAAATGGCAAAATCAGGGTTTGCTATTTGGAATGTATACTTTTTAAAAATATTTTCAAGCCATGGATGCTTGGATCCATGGATAAAAAAAAAATCCATGGATAAGGCAGGCCAAGAGTATAAATTTTGTAGTGAAATATTTTCCAAGAAACACTCTCAAGAGTGTTGTTAACACTGACAACTCCCCCCACCCCCAGAAAAAGCCAAGTATGGAGGAAATAAGCTTATTAGGAACCAGCAATTTTCTGTATGGCAAAGGCACTGTTTTTTTTCCTCTGCCTTCTCCCAAACTGCTGTGCAATGTCCCAAATATGCTCTGAGCTAGCATAATGGACCTTTGGGGCACATAGTGCATCAAGAGGATTCAAGCATATGTTTTGCTACAATTCTATCATTTTAAAGCTTCTACTGCTATTGCTACTGCTACTACTAGAATATCACCTATCACCTGTTCATAAGGGGTGATCCCACCTTTATTCACAGGAAGGTACATTCTTCAGTCTGCAAGCAGTGCATGTACATAAATGGCAGCAACTCAGCTATTCCTATCTGATTGATTGGAGTACAGATCCAGATGTTTCACACAGGCTGTATTCCAGCCTCTAAATGAAAGCTGCTGCCTTAGGCATGTTGGAAGACCCCATCTTATTGTTAGTGTTAAGGAAGATTTATTTGCCAAACCAATGGACTTCTGTACATGGAACTGGGGGTCACTAGATTATCTTTTGATTAAGGAAGCAAAATGCATTGTGATGCCTCCCTCCAGTAAGGCATTTTGTATGCATAATATAAAGAGAATATTATAATTGTACTGTGTCATTTTGTAATGCTAGGTATTTGGGATTTTTTTGGACTACCCTCTCATCTCCATACTAAGTTCTGTGCTCATGAAAGTCAATGTCATCAAGACATTATATCTCATAATTATGTGGATTGGATCCCTTTATGTCATATTCAGTTATCTGATATACTTCCAATTACATGAGAAACAGAATCTTTGGCCTTCAGATGACTTCTGAGAACTCTTGCAAAGTTCAGCTGTAGCCACAGGCTAAGACTTTGTTTTATTTGAAAAAAAGTAGCATATGCATAAGCTGTTCCAATAGTTTTCAAACTCTACAGTTTTAAAATTGGATTTACAGAAAGGAATTAGTGAAGAGGAATATATATATGTTGGCCTTTCTTAGGCATAATAAACTGGGAAAATAACAAGATGTAGGCCGAGTGGTTAGTCTGAATGTCTCCATGGACATGACTTCTGCCCAAATGTTCAGACAACTCATTTAATTATGTTCTCCATGTGGTACTGTACTGCAAAGACTTGTTTATAACATGCAGCAAAAGATAACCCTCTTTCCCTTGAAGTTATTATTCAAAAAAATCAATTCCACCAAACCCCTAATACTTCCAAATAGAACACAATTAGATAATTAAAACTCTTGTTAAGAAGTGGAGGATTTTTAGATTAAATTTGTATTAATTTTTAGCATGAACAATTAATTTATAAATTGAAAGGAGAAAAAGAAAAAAGGGAGGGAAGGGGGGGAGGGAAGACAGAAAAGACATGCAACTGATATGCAATATGGCTCTGACCTCCCCTCAGTCCCAACTATAATGAACAGAAGGAGAAGAAGAAAAGAAAAGATATTACCCTATCTTTACATTTCAAACTAAATAATCCTACTAAAATTGTTAATAACCATAGCCACAGAATATTACATTGTTAGATTTCATATTGGTCAAAAAATCCAAAAACAGTTTCCAGTCTTTCAAAAACTCTTCAACTGGCTTATCCTTTAGGACCCATGTTAAATTGGCCACTTGGACCATTTGGGAGATCTTGTTGAGATGCTGATAACCAAAGAACATGTCATATTATTGACTTTGACAGCACTATTAAAAACCATTTACTTGTAGTGTAATATAACACAGTAGCATGTGTAATGCATAAGCATTACAGTAATAAGCCCATTTCAAGAAGAAAGCAGTACATACAACTTGAATCAATGTCTGTGCTTATGTCATGTTTTGAGGGATCTTGGGTCAGTGGCCTTCAGTGGGAATGGAGTCACCAGAAGGGCTTGTTTCCTATCACAAGTACAAATTTGATTTCCCCCTTTTTCCTGGTCCCAAACTACGCTCTGCTCTAGCCAGGGCAAGCCTTTGATATTTTGATGCCTGATATATTTCAAGTGATGGACATGATTTCTGGCTGTGCAGGCACTTTTCTCAAGTAGCTCACTCCCATTCTCAGGAGAGTCACACACTGAGTTGCAAACATCAAGTACACAATTATCAGGTACAGAGAGACTAATGATATGCATGTACTTGTAAATGTTATTAAACCAATTTTCTAATCCATTTATCAGCCTCAAGAACTAATTCAACTAAAGTTTTGAAAATTTCTCACTCTTATTTTACTGCATTTCTGCTAACCCAACCTGAATTTGTTCCATCCTTGTTATAAGACTTGATTTATTGGGTCTTCTTTTCTTCCTAATGAAATTCACAACATATTTAAGTACACACTGAGTACACTTAGTACACACAGATACAATCTTTAACACATTTTGTACACTTTTTAAAGCAATTTCCTATTGACTAGTATTTGTGTGCTTGTACACACACATTTTTGAATGCTATACAATGGTATACTTGTATCTCTATACACACACACACACACGAATACTGTATAGTGCTTGCTGTTTCCCACAGAAGTCAGGAAATCAAATGACAGGTACACATTTTTGTACATCACATATTAGAAAAATCCTTGTAGAGCACAAATTGCATAAATTTGTTAAATATGTGTGCAATGTATATTTATTTTATATCTCTAGCTGCCATATAAATCTTGTTGAAACTAAGCACATTTGAGGATAAGATAAACTGTCTTTGCCACTGGTAGGACTTTGTAATCTATCTGTAGGCATTTCAAGCTACAAGGAAAACATATCACCTGTTTTGATATTCTACAAAACATTGCACCCATTTGGTTTATTCTGACATTACTTGTTTAAACTAATCTTGCTTTCCCCTTCTCACCTCATGTTTCAGAGATTGAATTTTCTTTTCTAAGCACTGTTAATAATAAACATTTTTTTTAATTTTTCATTGAAAAATAAGCAAGGAATGTAAGGCTAAGTATAAGCTTCTAATAAGCTTATTTGTGAGTGCTTTCTATCAAGGTCATTGACAATTGAATGTCAAATGTTTATCAGGAAAACATGACTCAGGAGTTTGAGGAATAATGAAGGACAACATTTTAAGGGTATGATGAGCCTAAAATGCATACGTTTCCCTCAGTTGACCTTTCTACCAACATCAGGAAACCTATATTCTTTCCAACCTTGTTTGTTCTCTCTTTAATATCTCGGACCCACATCAACATCCACACAATATCTGTGGAGAGCAATGTAAAAAGATTTCACTACAAAGACTCCTGGAACCAAAATGTACTGTCCTTTTTTCCTGCAGATATAATTAACATAATGAATTTTCTAAATGTGTGTGTCTGGCTATGCATTCCTCCCAAAAGCTATTTGCAAAGGGACAGATTTCCCGCCTTGTTTAAATGTTATGTACAATGCTAATTGGGGAGTAGTGCAAGTATTGTAACCTAATTGGGGAGTAATATAAGTATTGTATAGTATTGATCTATATCTCTTGGGCTAGGCTTGGTGGGGAGAGGAGGAGGAAGAGGAGGAGGAGGAAGCATTATATTAGAAGACGACTTAAAGAGACAAACAGAGGATTCAAGAAGGAAAAACAGTTAAAAATTATTTTGTAAGCACACAAGCTGATACACAAGAGGAGCAAAGAAGAATTTTGAGTGATAGCTGGAAGATAAAGTTCTGAATACACACACTCACACATGTCTAATGGTCGGACATGACTTGATAATCTTGTCAATGGGGAATACCATGATCTTTAAATCGTAGTGGGCATGCCTTTCAGGTCTATTCTACCACAACCACAGTTTGGGTGGAATAGGCCTAAAAAGCATGCCCACCATCATTTAAAGGTAAAGGTACTCCCCGTTGACCAGATTATCAAGTCGTGTCTGACCATAGGAGGCGATGCTCATCTTTGTTACTAGGTTGTAGAGCCAGTGTTGTCAGAAACTACTCTGTCATCAAGTGGCCAGCATGATGAACAGAACAATGTTTACCTTCCCACTGAAATAGTACCTGTTTACTTGCATTTGCATGCTTTCAAACTACTAGGTTGGCAGATGCTGGGACTAGTAATGGGAGCTTGCTCCATCATGCAGTACTTGGGCATCAAACTTGCAATCAAGATCAGCATCTTAACCACTTGAGCCACTGTGTCCCATGATTTACTGTAATGCAGAGAAAGCAGAGCTCTATAATTATTGAATGAAGGTGTGCATGTGCACGCGCGCGCACACACACACACATGTATATATACACAATATGCTTTTGGGAAATGTGTCTGCAAAAGTATTAGGGATGGAAAGAAAGTTCCCTGTTATTTGTTCCCAGGTGAAATAAAATGGGTTTTCTGAAAGACAAAAAATCCTGTTAGGAAGAAAGATAGAACAGTGAGAACTTTGTGCTGTTACATCTTTCACATGTAACTATGGGGTTAAACAGGGCATCCCTTTGAGTGCTGCATCAGGGCTGCAGCAACCGCACACTGCAGCCCCAATCCGGTGATTTGCCAGTTCCTAAAGAAGTAGCAGAAAGCTGCTCCTTTAGGAGCTGACAAAAAGCTGCCCTTGCCACAGTGATAG
The DNA here is from genome assembly GCF_019175285.1 of Sceloporus undulatus. NCBI lineage: Eukaryota > Metazoa > Chordata > Lepidosauria > Squamata > Phrynosomatidae > Sceloporus > Sceloporus undulatus. The sequence goes on from NC_056524.1 coordinate 120,017,037, forward strand.
TGGTTTTACTTTATTTCTTTGGTGCAGCATATCTAAACACTGCACTGAAGAAACACTGTGGATCCACTTGCCGTCAGGTGGGTTCAGGGCATGCAGTGTACAGTCGCCGCACCCCCACTCCACCCTGATTCCAGCCCTTTTGCCCACTCTGTACAGGCTGTATATTTCATATATCCTGATCCAGCAGTGTTCTGGTATATAGTGGCCTTTTGACATTCACTGAGGTTAGAGGTGCAGGATCCCCATAAAAGTGAGGGGGGAAAACCACACAAATGAAAAACTACTTCTCTGGGAATTTCTCTAGGAATTTCTAGATCCTCCAGCACAATTCTATGGCCAACGTCTGGTAAAGATTGGCCATAGAATTGCACTGGGATATCTACAAATGTCTAGAAAAGTAATCTCTAGGTCCTCCAACTTCTGGCAGAATTGAACAGGAAGACCTAGAAATTATTAGGGATAACATATAAATCAAATTGGTGAATAACCAAATTTATAAAAGTCAAAGCCACAAATGTGGAGGACCAACTATATAAAATGAAATGTACACAATCACTTATGGAAGGAGGTATTAGTAGTTTTAGTATTATTTAAATCCTAGTTGAGCTAAGAATTGATATCTGGAAAAAGACTTGCATTGTAAGTGGCTTTTTCAACCATCTTTACCTTTTGCTAACAAAGATCCAAAATACACTACAGAAATAATCCATTTGAGAACACTTTAACTGCCCTGACTCAGTGCTAGGGAATCCTTGGAATTGTAGTTAATTGTGGCATCAGAGCTCTCTGACAGAGAAGGCTAAATGTCTCACAAAACTACAGTCTCCAGAATTCCCTACCATTAAGCCAAGGCAGTTAAAGCAGTCTTAAACTGGATTATTTCTGCAGTGTGTTTTGGACCCTATACATGCAATAAATCTGTTTCTTCTCTGTGCTAAATATATGGGCTACATGTATGAATTATTTTCATGTGTTTTGTCCCATAGTCTGCACAAAGCAGCATGTATGAGATTAGAGGGGTTCTTTTGTTCCATTTGCTGCCACCTTCTAACAGGCAGGTAGTTTTTCTAACAGGTAGTTTTTTTTCCCTTTATAAAGCAAATGGTTCTTGTTTTGATTTGATTTTTAAATTTTGCTGTTATCTGAACATGCGGCTTCCTCTTCTACAGGCTGAAATAACCATAGCTTAGCAGGTTTGTTTTCTTAACCACAATTTCCAGATTCCTGCAGCCAGCTCTGGAGGTTATTCTGTTCAATATATATAATCTCTATTAGCCTATCTATACAAGTCTCATCTCCATTAATTGAAAGGCAGGCAGAAAACAAACAAACAAACAAACAGAAAATATATCAAATGTATATTCTAATTATGGCTACTGGGTCGCATTCAGCTCAGTTCATCAGTGGTTGTGCAGGTTTGCCATTATAGAAATCCACAAAGACTTGTGTGGAATGCCTCCAACTATATGATGTTTCCCTACTCCATGTTAAAACCAATATCACCTCAAAACATTTTGTTATATGAGCTATAGCATATTATGGAGCCCCCTCTCCAAGACAAGGGGTCTATACAGACAGGCTGGATATTACAACTTCCTGGTTTCCTACCCATGGAACTGACCCAATCTTTTTCCTGGTCCAGTGTGGTGACAGGCAGGTGTTCACATGCCCAGCTCCCACCTTGCTGTGTAGACACCACTGCTGTGTGCCCATTAGCTAACACTGTAGGAGAGGTTCTGCCACAAACCAAAAGGCCAGAAATGGATTGCCTGGATTCACCCACATGGCCTTGCACCTACTTCCATCATCACAGGCTGCAACTTGGGCCTGTACAGAGGATGCAACAATGGTAGCAAGTAAAGGTGTGCCAGGCCATGTAGTCTGAAAGCTGTCATGACAGAGGGTCCGCTGTAAATAGCTGGTCTTTTTAGACCTGGGTAAATGACCTTTTGGGCCAGGATCAGTGCAGATCCATCAGATCAGCACCCAGACTAGCCAATCCCAGCCTGGGGCTCTTGGCCTTCATTATCCTTATAGCATGATGTGAGGCCAGGGGGAACATAACCCTTTTGGCCCATGAATTCAGCCCCAAGGTGTCTGGTACACAATTTTTAACCAGATTATTTTGTCATCTGAGCCAGAAAATTACAAGCACACCTCTGCCAGTAAAGATATAATAAATCGTATTCCAAATTACTGTTAATTTATTAATAACTACTACTAATTTGTTGCTTTTTCATGACATCAAAAAGGTACTATCTGAGGCAGCCACTACCTCCTCCTCTCTGATAGTAGGGCCAAACATGAATTTTAGAAAATGTGGGCCATGAATGATTGGATTACATTTTCCAGTTTATTCCTTTATGGTGTTACTCTATATCTGCATTCTGAAGAATTTCCCAAACAAAATACATACAGTGTTAGCTAACAAAACTGCCAGCGTTGACAACAACATATAGAAATAAGCTGGTGCTTATAAAGGATGACAAGGCATTAATACTGTAATCAGAGCTCCTGCTGTGCATTACCAAGAGAAAGTAGTGAAATATGACAACGTGATAAATATTATATGTTTTGTCTGATTTTCCCCTAGCTGTTCTTAGTATCATTTTCCAACGTCTAACTCTTGTTCAATATTTAAGGAAGTACACAGTACAAAATTTCAGCAGTCGTTGGTTGCAAGAAGGTATTTTGATCTGTAATTTTCAAAAAGTGGGAAACATGGCTTTAATACTCTATTTTGAAACCTGTGGTGAGGGAAGTAATAATAGAAGCAATATGAAGCAGACAAAGAACTGTCTGGGAAAGCAGCAAATATTTCCATCTGCTACAAGTCCTTATTAAAAAAAAATGTCCTCTTCTGGAACTGAACTTTTTAAATTTTATTTTAATGTGTTGGCAGTACTGAGTTACATATATTGGGCATGTAACTATCCTTTTGAATAATACTATGGAACAATCCCTATCAAAATGTATTTGATCTTGATTTTCATTTGAAGTATAGCTAGTAATCACAGCTATTAGAATACTTTAATTATAGTATTAAGTACCTGGTAGGCTACTAACACACTCTTGAAAGATATCACTGGCTTGTTAATTCACATGTTAGCTGATCCATTTGAGCAAATTCAGATCCTGATATACATTATGTGAGCAGAAAATATAACCCAAATTTAATTTAATCCATTCAGTTTAATGCAAACATACTGCATTTCATTTCTATAAGCTACCCTTATGCTGGCCATAAATAAAAAAACATATCTTACGTTCCATTGTACTATGAATTAAAAAAAAACCAATTCCACTGTCAATAATGCAAGAGAACAGACTATCGTGACTATATTTTCTGATACACTCTTCACCTATTCATTGTAATATATATTTCTAGGACATAAGAAAGATAAATGGTATTGGTCCCCTCCATTCCCCTCTAGGGCCCTTAGACAATTGCTAATGATAGTGCTCTCTGGATCATTCTAGTTATATAAACCTTCCTCTCACTGCAATTTATTTTTCTCATTATAATATTCAGCTGAGATAAGACCTCTAAATCCAGAATTCAATTTTCATCACAAATTTGAAATGTAGTTCTCATTTAGTCTCAAAATGACTGACTTAAATCCAACCATGTGGCTCTCTTTTAATCAATCAGCTGCACCATGAACAGAATAGAAGTGGCTGTTGCAAACTTTCCAATATCTTTGCTGTCAATAGTTCATACAAATAGTTATAAATGTATAGGAATGGGGAGGGGGATATGTCTGTTTTAGTGAAACCATTAATTTTATCATTAGGTGGGTCAAATACAGTTTATTTCCCAGAGCTCAGAACAGTTATTTTTAAACTGCATCTCCTAGAATCTTTAAGCCACTTGAGAGATACAGTTCAAAAAGTAGTGTTTTCAAACTCTATAAAATATGTATTGGGCCTGAAAAACTTAAGGGTAGAACTCCCAGGAAAAATGAAACTTTCTAGCCTTCTGTAGAAGGCCATTGGGCATTGGATAGATTTGTCAAAAGGAGAAAATGCACCACCAAAAAACAAAATAAAAAGAGGACCCTATTGTACATGCATATAGAAACATTAGAACTATTACTGTACTTTTTACTGTATGGTAAAGACTATGATCTGAATGCTTGCTGAATGGTTGGTTACTAGCAACTGAAGGGTGAGTTGAAAGCATATATTATTGCTTCTCGTGGTAATTTATCTTCAAACTAGATTTTGACTGGATAACCCTTCAGACACAGGACTATCATTTGACTACCCTACTATTTTTTGTAAAATAGTACACATTTCCATCCCAAAGATTCTCTCCCCCAACTCCCATCACATATCTTTACTGACTTATATGAGAGTCTGTACCAAACTCTGGAGATTTAATATTTTTGCTAATTTTGTTCTTGAAGGAAATAGTACTTTCAAAAATTGTCTTCCTGTTGCTTTTGAAAACTGCACAGTTTGGGGGGGAGTCAGTTTGGGGATCATTCTGGGCAAAACTGGCATGTGACATTTTTGTACCAATGACAGCTTTTTCTGGCTTTCTGTATAGAAAATGTTGTAATTGAGGGACTGATATTGAACAAAATGTGCATGTTGGCTTGGTTTTGTTTTTGCTTGGAAAACAGGATTTTTATATGCAGGAGACAATCTTTTTATGTGTCAAAGTAGAATTTCTGTGCAGAAAATATCCACAATAGTACATAACCAGCACCAGCAGCTGTTTCTAAACAGAATCTTGCACCTCTTGAAGTCTCTAAGTAACTCAAATGGTGTACAGCTAAAGCAAGTGTCATCATGCTAAAACAGATATCTCTAGGAGTGGGTGCAGGTGGCACAATCGAATTAACTCTACAAATGCACAGCTGCCCACCACTGAAATTTGTGGAGGAAGACTCAGAAGCTGTAAATGTGTATTTCTTCTTGTCTGTATTGAGCTGCAGTTTGTTCACACAGTTCATAATCAGCACTGTGAATTGTGCCCAGAAGAACAGCAAGACAGATAATATAATGATTGCAATAAATAAGATATTATAGTTGTTTAATAATTTATAGTTCACTGAGGTGCCACTATAACAAAGTAACTAAAAGGAACATGAACATAACTGTTGAGACGCTGCAACTTCTGCTTAATAAACATTCATATTCTTATTTCCATTGCAAGAACTAAATTACAACATGCTAAATAATCTATATTCTGAACACAGCTTGGAGATAAAAGGCTAAAGTGCAATTTACGCTTCTCTACACATGTGATGGGTTAAACTGGGAACCTGAAATGGTTGTGTGAAGAACATAAACGGAAGGTCTACCATTCTTTAAGTAATGTCTTAACAATTAACTTTAACCGTTCCAGGACAGGAGGATATGCTCAAGGACTTGGGGGGTCATGATAGGCTCCTCTAAGATCCAAGAGGCAGACTGAATTCTTCAGCACAGCTGTCATTTTGGGTAAGTGGAAGTGAAGTTCATCACTCTTCATTGTTTTAGAGGGCAAATATATGCATGTTTTTTTTAAGCACAAACATTAGAATCATACAAGCCATTGTAATCCCAATTACCATGTATGGATGTGAGAGTTGGACAGGTAAGAAGGAAAATAGGAAGAAAATAAATTCATTCAAGATGTGGTTGTGGAAAAGAGAGAGCCAAAAAGACAAACAAATGGGTCCTAGAGCAGATCAATCCAGAAATGTCCCTGGAAGCCAAGATGACAAAATTGAGGCTAATATACTTTGGACACATCATGAGAAGGCACAACTCATTGGAAAAGAAACAATAATGCCAGGAAAGATGGAGAGAAGTTGAAAGAGAGGAAGGCTATATGCTAGATGAATGGTGTGCTTTGTTGTCTGGGAGAAGTCCTCAAATGACTGGTGGCCCCAGTCATTGCAGATGGATTCTATTAAGGAGATCAGGGAATTAAGCAGAACAGTGGAGGAAAGGGAGTCTTGGACATGGCTCATCCACAGGGTTGCCATTAGTTGAGAGTGACTCAATGGCAGTTAACAACAACAACAACAAAAGGACTTTGATGTGAGGGAACAACTGTAAGCAGTGGCTTTAGGGCTGAAAAATAGGATTTGTTGTGTCTACCTTGTGTTTTGGTCTTGAGAAGCTGGGGCAGAGGGCTGCAATGGAACCCCAATAGGCTGAACAATGCTTATTTCACACATAACTCCTATCCTAATCTCGTGGCAAGGGTTAACTCAATACTAAGAGTGTCAATTCATCACACCAAGCCAAAGCCCTAAACCTCAATGGGGTGAGGAATATGAGGGCATGAGAAAGAAGTTTCCAGTGCAGAAGCGTAGATCAGCAAATGCCATTAAGAATCATCAAGGAAGTTATCAAGGTGATCTCACCAACTGGACTGGTGCTAAAGCCTTTTCTCATCACCCCCTACTTCCCTATGCTGCTTCATTGAATTGCACCAGACTAAACATGTAAAATAAGGCAAAACTACTCTCTTTTCATATAATATGTCATTTCATTGTCACATTTGATCATTCACCAAACTTTAACCAGAGCCGTTTGATGTTCTATGCTTGAGACACATACATAATTTTATTAATGTAAGAAAAAAATATTTACACACAATTGAAGCTACTTACCTCTGAACATTGATTATTGCACAGCTAAATTGATTGCTAACCGTTCTTTGAGTATTCCCCAAATTTTAACAAGATTATTCTAAAGTACTATATTTAAATCAGCCTCCAGTGAAAGAATATATTAATTTACCATTATCATCACCTGTCTTCATCCATGCATCCACTGACAATGTCAAAGTTGAGATTATAAACCCTCAAAGCAGTGGAGTATTTATCAATGTTTCCCAGATAATCTAGAAAATGGATACCTGTTTTCGTATGTCACTCTATTGATGAAATTGTTGTTGTCATCTCCTACCAGAAAGCCTATAAGAAAAGAACAGCACTAAACCAAGAAGGAAATACTAATAAATAGAAAGAAAAGAAGGAAAGGATTAAACAAAGATACTGGAATTCTTTGCCATATAAACTGAAGGAATCAAATTGAGCAAATTAATGGGTTAGAGGAATAATTATGTTAATGTAGTTCTGCTCTGAAAGGTGGTAATAAGTCTAATTTTCCAGGCAATAGGCAATTTGACTTCTAATTATTTCATTTATATTACACTATACTATGAATCATTTAAATCATATCTTGCCTTTGATTCCACCCACAAAGAGCCTTGGTGGAGGAAAGTGGTGATATTTGCTTAAGGAAAGATTTAGTTCTAAAAAAATACTGAAATACTTAGTAAGAAGGAGTACTGATTTCTACAGAATGAGGGTAGAAAAGGTCTTGGCTCAGTTCTTCCATGACAGTGGCAACAATTTACCACAAAGGTAGCATTTTTATATATATATAGAATTGCTGATTTTAAAGTGAAAAATCTGGCCTTAGTTTTTACATACATGCCTATGCATAATTGCATGTGCATGACCTAGGCGGGTTACATAGCGCTGACAAGCGGCGCTCTCCTGCCACCACCGCTTGCAGCGTCCGGGAGTGGCAGCTGCCACACCACGTGTCTCCTGGACGCTCCGAGAAAGGAGCGCAGAAATCGTGCTCCTTCCGGGCCCGGAGAAAAGGCGCACTATGCACCGTGGTGTGGCCTCAATACGTCACAACCGCGCCACCTCGTGTGGAGGCGGCGCAGTTGTGACGTAATCATGGCGGCAGCCCTGTGGAACGGCCACCGCCATTTTGTGCACGCGGAGCGCATACTAGGGTTAGGGGGTGCGGAAGCATCGCCCCTTCCTAACCCTAGTACCCGCTCGTCGTGTACTTTCTAGCAGTCTGTAACCCGCCCTACTTTCACTGCCTTTTATTATTGGAGGCTTAGTATTGCCACATAATTTGTTATTAATTTTATTTGCTACACAGCTGAAGAGATGAAGCATGGCAATTGCTGTTGGTAAAAAGTTATTGGCATTTTCAAACTGGGTCAAGCATAACACACTGTGGGATAATATAGTTCTTAGGATTACATCTATTTTTTGTTCAACTAGAGTAGACACATTGTTATTATTATTTTCTAATTATTCCTAGTAGTAGCTTGTCAATATTGTGTAAGTAAGATTGATCCACTGATACTCTAGCTGAGAGTTGATTTTAACAATTAGTCTGTGGAATTTATGGAGTTTCTTCCAGTTAATGTTTGTCCATTCCACAAGCAATTCAGGAAGCCTACCTGGCTTTCAAACACAGGCGCTTCCTTCCCCTTTTAGAGATGTTTGGAGGATGTTTTAGCAGCGACGTGGCCAGGTATGAAAGTCTTGAGAGAAAGCCAAAAACAAACAATAGCAATAAAGCCAATTATCCTGAGTCAATTTGGAAGACAGGTCAGGAAAATATTATTATTAATAATAATAATAATAATAATAATAATAATAATAATAATGCCCCCAAATTATCAGATAATCCTACACTTAATCCCAAATTTCTCCAAGCTAGTTGTGATGAAAAGTTGTGATGCTGCTGCACAAGAGAGTTGTTGAAGAGCAAAGAGGATCCAAAAAAAGTCCTTAGGTGATGACCCCAATCAGGATCAGGCAAGCACATTCTTTTCCACACATAATTTACTCTAACCTTAAGGCAGCTGCAAATTCACTCCCACCAGACAAAATTTGTTAAGGTTGCAGAAAGAGCTGCATTTGTGATATTCAGTGTGCACTGTCTGGCCACTGTAGTCAACCGCATCCTCGAGGAGATGGAACATGGGTCAAATCTTGCAGGCAAGTTCCTAATCAGGTTTTTCATTACAGTGGCAGTCCTACTTTTGCTCAGACAGATAAAAAATTTCATAGAATACATGTTTGGGTTTTTTTTAAAAGAAAAGAAAGAATAGGAGGCTTTTTATTGTGTTTTTCCTTTTGCTCTGCTAAGTATTTATTTTTAGGTTCAGAAGATCCACCTTTGAATCACTAAATCTGTGCTAGATACTCAGTAACGACAGCCATATCTGCTTGAATCCATAATAGGACAGAAGAGTGATTGGTAAAATAAGTGAATCCTCCCATGTTATTTCTCCTGCATCATAAAATCTGTTCCTGATATATTAATCTCCACAACTGAAGCCCTTATGAATAACCTCTTCCCATCTCCTTTCACCTACAAATAAATGAGATTATGCAGAGTGATGGTGGGTCTCTCACAGTTCACACAATGCATTTAGCCAAAAAGCCTAGGCATAATATTGACATATTCTTTGTACATGGTATATTTTTTTTTGAAAGTGTGACTATTCTGATCTCTCCTGTTGAGAGTGTTGCTTTGAAAACACAGTGTACATATGAAAATGTCAAGGCCCTAATTCAGAAAGCAGTGGAAGGTGTCATCTTGTTCTATTTGCTAAAAGGTGCTTTAAAAAGATGCACACTCATTATATAAATGACACTTTCCTGAATAGAAGGTTTCAGGAATAGTTCCCTATGTACCTCGCACAACATTTATAAAAGACTGCCCTTTATTTTGCTGAATGACTCTCTGAATTTTGTCTTCTGTTTACCGGTCACATTAAACATGAAATTATTTTTCTCTTCTTGTTTGCATACTGTAATAAATGGACTGAAGCAAATGTATGTGATCATTGACCACAAGACCAAATTTAGAAATCATTGGGATATAAGTATTGTTTTGGTGGGAAAGAACAGATAGTTTCACCTCTTTTCTCTTCACTTTAAGAAAGCCCTTGAGCCCTGCCCAGTGTTCAAAGGGCTAGTTTTTCATTCTCGGGGGGGGGGGGGGGGGGGGGCGGGGGTGGGTTGGTGGGGCACAGCTAGGTGTTTGTATAGAAAACGTGGCTTTTTGTGTAGAAATGTTGTATAGAATGTTTTTGTGTAGAAATGATGTTTCCTATGCAAGAAATTTGCTTTCTGTACAGGAAATCACACTTCTGTGAAGAAAAGCTCATTTTCTGAACAACAACAAAAACCGACATGTGTTTCTTCGCACCAAATATGTCCCCAAATACAATTCTTGTTCATCTAGGATTCTCCTCTCCTCTTTTTTTCCCTCTAGGATCTGAATATTTATGAATTTAAAATGGATTCATGCAGCATTTTAGTGTGCGTGTGTTTCTTGAACTTAAATTTTGATTTTGGCCCAAAACACACTCAAGAAATAATTCATTTTGAGATGGCTTTAACTGTCCTGGCTCAGTACTAGGATATTCTGGAATTCGTAGTTTCCTGTGACACCAGAGCTATCGGACAGAGAAGACTAAATGTCTCACAGAACTACAGTTTCCAGAATTCCTAGCACTGAGCCAGAACAGTTAAATCAGTCTGTTAAAAGAAACTGTGGTGGGTTACAGACCGCCGAAAAGCGGCGCTCTGCCGCTGCCGCCGGTTGCTGCGTCTGGGAACCGCAGCAGCCAAACCGTGCGGTTCCCAGACGCAGCGAAGAAGAAGCGCCAAAATGGTGCTTCTTCTTGCGCCCTGGATGGGACGCCATGAGGCGCTACTCGCGCACTTGCGGCGTCAAATCCAGGGCGCAACATGCGGATGCAGCACATCCGCTACGTAAAGATGGAGGCCCCCTGTGGAACGAACGCCGCCATTTTGTATGGACTGGGTCCATATTAGGGTTAGGGGCGTCTGGAAAGGACACCCCTTTCTAACCCTAATACGGACCCAGTCCATACTTTATGCCCGTTTGTAATGGGCCTGCATTGTTGTTGTTGTTGTTGTTGTTGTTGTTGTTGTTATTATTATTATTATTGGTGCTCCTTTTAAAGGAATCAAGACTATCAGGTTTTAGGTTTAAGCAACAGATTTGTTCAAAAGCTAAAAGAGTGTCCAAAGTAGCAATAAACAGGTTATTGTTTTTGTTAACTGCCTTTGAGTCGATCTCGACTCATGGCTACCCTATGGATGAGACATCTCCAAGACCCTCTGTCCTCCACTGCTCTGCTTAATTCCTGCAACCCGTCACCAAACTATAAATCTTAGGATTCTCAGATTGGAGTCATGACAATTAAACTGAAATCAGACTTCTCAACTTTGAAATGTAGAAACATCCACAGTTTCAAAGAGCCCAGCGTCTTCATTGTTTTAGCGTACACTCTATGTACCGCTTCTGCTGCTTCACAGGCAGTTTGCCAGTATGACACTTCAGAAATCTATTGCTCTTATGCATAACAATAACCATGTGATTCCTAATACTGTGTGAAAGAACACTATTAAAATGCCACTCTTCAAGAGAGTGGCCAGAACAACTGACAGATGAAAGAAATGCAGTGTCTCATCTGGAATGGTCTACTTCTCCTACTCAGCTCTAATGGATTCACTTGTCACTCTGGTTTGGATTTGGCTGGCTTCCAAGGTCAAATAATTATCAGCATCCAACAGATTCATAGTAGCCTGGAATATGATTGCCAGTTTGATTGACATCAGCAAAGCACTGTTTTAATGCTTATTAATTCAGCAAATTATGTAATCTCAAAGACTGTTTCAAAAGAAATTAATAAACCTAGTATTATCAATGAATAACAGATAAGCTTCTTCTTCTTTTAGACATGGTTTAGTTGTGTCTTTCAGGGCTTCTTCCAGCTTTACAGGAAATAATACAGCTGTTTAAAGGAAACAATAATATTTCTGGGTTTTTTAAAAAACAGATTCATGTACTTGAAAGCATCAATGGGTTCAGTCTTGCAGTCTGTAAAATACTAACAGGAGCTTGTGGCAGGCCTCTTGATTCTGCCCAAAGCCATTTAAATATCATATTCTTTCAATTTCACTAGAAATTATTGGGTGTGGGTAATTATGTGTCCGTTGCACTTTGGCCAAAACAGCCATGCACTGTTGTTGTCATCTGCAACAATACAGAAGAACTGTGAATCATGCTGCTATCTGGCTTTTGTATCCTCAATATGTTTTCTGAGCATATCTAGAACTATGGATGGAAAGAACATTCAAGAAATGGTAAACAAACAAATAAACAAAAACCAAAACATGATTTCTGAAATAGGCTATCTATCTCATAAAAGCTGGGGTGCGCTAAGTACTGATTAGTGAGGGATCAAGGACAATGAAGGGCACAATTAATTGGTTCCATGTGAGAATAGAATGGTTGGGAAATGGATTATGCATGTGAGAATAGAATTGTTGGGAAATGGATTATGTATCTCTCTTGACTTCATTTGAGCCTTAGTAAATAAAAGGAGATTAATATCGGTATATTATCCTCTAGTTCCATACAAACCCATTTAGTGAAATGTGATTCTATGACAAATTGGGAGAATTGGTTCAGATGAAAAGCATGAAAATATGTCTTTTCAGGAATCACTAATCCACCATCCTTAGCATTGGCGAATTGGGCCATTTTGAGAAATCTGTTGGTTTTTTTTTACCTTGGAATCTAAAATTGGTAATTATTTTTTGCCAAACCTTAAATGTATGTGAGACTAGACTAATAGGAATAGATTGAAATAAAAAGAACAGTAAACTCAGAGTTTCTGTGCAAGCAACAAGTCTTGTATGATGAACCAGAACAAAACTTTATTGAAGTCACATAACCAGAAATCAACTATTCAGCATTTAAGATGGAACTGCCCCTCAAAGCCCAAACAGTTTATTGAAAAAAAAACAACCCAACCAACAACTCCACCCCTCTACTTTTGGTGCAAACTATATCTCCCCTCCTATTAGTCCCCACGAACTAATCCCGCTTTTCTTTCCAGCCAAGCCATACCAAGCTATCTCCAAACCCCCTTCGCATTCCAAGCCACTGTAAAACAATTCTCCAGGCACAGACCTATTCAGGGTCAGCCACCTGCAGCCTCACCCCCAAGCACTACATCAAAGCACCAAGCAAAACTACAACAGCACTCTAAGCACACTAACCCATCACCCCCCCATACAAATCACACTATATTTATTGACAGAATGAGCCAATTAAGCTTGGTTCTGACACAATCATGGGGTTAGAAACATCTTTACCAAGGTGATCCTCCCAAGAAATGGGAAGTTCAGTTTTTTCCATTCCCTTATCTTAGGGTTATACTCTGCTCAAGGAAAGACGTCAGCTATGCTGGATCATCAGCCACACACCCCAGAACTACTAAGATTCTTGTTAGTTCAATATTCCTTTCATCAATTTCTTCCAATACATTAACATCATATTTTATTTTATTTTATTTTATTCATATTTTAAATATTCTTTCCATCTCTTGGTTTTAGCCTTTCATGAAAATGAAGGAGGAAAAGGAATGGAAGCTGCTGACAGACAGATTTAAAAAATGGGACTGATTAAACAAAATTATATGCAGGAAAATTAGTATTCAATGCAGATAACCACTGCCAGCAGTTTTTCTTTTCCTTTTTCCTTTTACTGAATATGTGTGTTCTGTGTTTGCTTGACATGGCTGAGGACAAAAAGTTCAGGATACAAAACAACTTTCTTTCTTTGCTATATTGTTGATGGTTTCTTCTGTTTCCAACTTTAATTGCTTGCCCATTTCTCATAAAGTGAAAACAAACAAACAAGAAATTAAGATTGCTTAGAGTTCAGCAACTTGCACAATCCCTCCCATGTCTACTTAAAAGTAAGTCTTATACCGAGTTCAATGTAACTCACTCCCAAGCAAGTATGCACAAAATTGCATCTTTAATCTCTTAATAAGCTGTAGTAAAATAAGTCAGGGAAGGCTTATCACATACTTTCAGTTGTTAAACACTGAAATGTTCATCAGAAAGGACACAGATGTTTTCAAGTACTCTGATGAACATTCATGGTTCACTAGGCTATTTTTATAGAGATGTAATTGCTGGTGTGCATCTTGCTAATTCAGTTATTTATCAATAGGTTTCTCAATAGACTAAATAAAATATGATGTCACTTGAAATGTTCAACATCAATTTCCAAGCACAAGTAAACTGCAAACAAAGGGTGGATGTATATGGAAATAGTGCATTAGTGTACCAAGGTTTTAGACGCTTCTATTTATTGAACAGCTACACAAGATGTCTTTGAATATGAAATAATTAAAAAGCATTATTTACAATCATTGTTGAGAACAGTAACTACCACAATATCAACATTATTATGAATCAGTGCTTTAAAGTTAATTGCTCTTTTGTTTATTTTCAGACTATTTAGAATTTTTAATCATCCAATTACAATCGTGGAGCAGTAAGTTCAGGCAGCACTGTCCTTCTCTGTATTTGATAGTTCTATTGGGGCTAGCTCTGCTCTTAGGCAAGGTGAGACATTCAAACAGCAGATTTGTGAAGGTGCCAGCACAATGTTGGAGGACAGGCTCTGTGTCACTAACTTCCCATAATCCATCTTGTTAGCTTCATTTGTGCTGAAATATGTTGTCCCATCACTGGCTAAAATTCAGCACTAATTTTTTATACATCAAATGGAAAAGGGCTCCATTTGGTTTGTTGCTTCAGACAGTAACGTATCTTGAGCTACCTGCAGGCTTTGTCCATATAGCACCAACATAAAGCATACAATTTCCTTCCTTCCTTCCTTCCTTCCTTCCTTCCTTCCTTCCTTCCTTCCTTCCATTAGGCTATGAAGGACAAACAGAAAACATTCATTAACAAATTAACATAACAGCCCACGTTCCCCCACACATGGTGTTACTAAACTGTAATATTTTGTGTGTGTGTGTGTGTGTGTGTGAGAGAGAGAGAGAGAGAGAGAGAGAGAGAGAGAGAGAGAACACAAAGGCAATTATTGGGAATGACAGCTCAAATGTAGATATGACCAAACTTTAAGTGTCAGAATTCTTCTTTAGAATGAGTGTCACTGTTTTTTCAACAAGGGACCCTCTAACTGGTTTCCTATTCAGATCTCAGTGTCAAACTGCATAGTAAACAACAACCATGAGACAGAGGGAGAAAGCCACCACAGGTACTACATTATGAATGTCATGAAAGGGCACAAAATTGTTGGTTGTTTAACCTGCTATTATTCTGTTTTTACTGCCAGGGATGCAGAGAGATGATTGTGGTATTTTCTGCATTATGTGCCAAAATAACTTGGCTTGCATTGGATACTATGCCCCTTGGCTAGATTTGAGTTGCTATTTTGTGCTCTCTCATAGGTAGCAAATTCTCTTAGTAAACAAACAAACAAACAAACAAAAATGTTTTCCTAAGATTTAAATTCAAGGGTGTAAAAGCTTTGAAAGGGGAAAATAAGTGGACAAAATTATCTAGTTAGTTCTTTCTGAAGCACAGTTTTCTTCCCTATAAATGGCCACCTTTCAAGAGTGCAATCATATACAGTACCTTACTCAGAATTGCCATTTCATCTCCATGTTGTGATCCATGCTTGTAAGGATAGGGCAGCTTTTTGCTCTAGAATGAGCATTGCATTGTTGGGGAAGGAGTCCAGAAGGCTTCTAAGTTTGCTTTCCCTTAGTGTTGGCCTTTTTTCTTTTCCCTCTTGGTGAAAGGGACCTGCAGAGAGTAATGAAGAGAAGGCAATTTCACAGTCATCGGTCATGGTGGTTTGAGCTTTGCAACCTGATTGGGAGGAATGGGACTTTTGAAGGAGTACTGAGTTGGGTGTTAGACAACCATGCAGGTGAATGGCCTGATAGCTGGATTACAGGCCACGTCTTCAATTAGGTGGTCTTGCTGGAGGCTAATGCAGTACTGAATTGCACAGCACCTTTTCCAGTTGCTAATTAGGCCAGTCTTGGGGAAATAAACAGATACTTTTGCCTGAGCACAGAGGTGGTGGCTGGGAAGAAGACTGTTAGTAGATCAATTGCTGGACACTAGGGATTCTCAGAAGTGTCTGGCCTGTGCTAGTAATGGTGGCCTCCAACAGGGCTTAGGCTTTCAGCCTAGTTAGGTTTTCTGCCAGCAGGTTGAGGTCTATGCCAGTCTTCATTAGACCTGGTGAGAGGTTGTGCCCTGGTTCTGCAGTGTAGTTCTGTAGCCTATTTTTTGTAGTGGCTAATTGGTCTGTCTGTCTGTAGCCTAACTAGATCAGATTGGTGGTGTTATACCTAGGACATAAGCTTCTGATGGGGAGGCAGGCCCAGTATAAGAGGAAGGCTGTAGGCATGGGCCTATAGGGTTTAGAAAGTTTGGCTAGTGGTTTCCAAAGGGTTGGAAGGCCCTGGTGGTGCTGCAGTTAAATGCATGTACTGCAGCTACTCACTCACAAACTGCAAGCTCAACTCAGGCTTGCATCCTTCTGAAATCGCAAACATGAGCACCCAGCTTGTTGGGGACAATTGGCTTACACATTGTAAACTGCTTAAGTGGTGCTTAAGTTCAATGATAAGCAGTATAGAAATGTACTTGCTATTGCTATTTAGTTACCTGCATGTTTTGTTGTTGTTCAGTTTGTTAATATGAGAAATGCT
Organism: Sceloporus undulatus; assembly: GCF_019175285.1. Lineage (NCBI taxonomy): Eukaryota > Metazoa > Chordata > Lepidosauria > Squamata > Phrynosomatidae > Sceloporus > Sceloporus undulatus. Next base: position 120,033,403 of record NC_056524.1, read on the forward strand.
AACTTTTCTTTCTGCTGTTGAGCAATGGGTCCTGGAGTTTCTGTGCAGAAAGACATGTTGCTAGTCGTAACCCCTACTGAAAGTGGCATGGCAATTGGGAGAGTTGGAAGAGTCTAAGCCCAGGCTTGCCTCTCCAGGTTGAGCAGGGCTGAGCAGGTGAGTCAGGAAAAACTGACCATATTGGGGCTGGAAGCCATTGGGGATGTGGAACATTCCAGTGGATGTGGGATATGCAGATTTGTTCACCTATTTCCCATCAGGGCAAAGGGCACAAGGTTCTTGCAACTGGTTGTTCATCTCTTCCTAGTTGTGCCAGGACCATGGATACCTCATGTGCCTGGTCCCAATTCAGGTCGCCGCTGTGGTCCTGAACTAGGTCATGAGTGTCTTTCATGTTTCTTGATTCATGTTTGGATGCTGCATTTCGTGATCCCTATGTAGACTTGTTCACAGCTGCATGGTATGTGATAAACTCCTACAGCCTTGAGTCAATCTCTCCTGTCCTTCACTGAGCGCGGCATTTGCTGCATTTTCTCAAATAGTTTGTAGATCATCTGGAGGTTGTGTTTCCTCACCAGTTTCCCTATTCTGTCTGTGACTCCTTTGATTTATGGTAAAAATACCTTCCCTTTGGGTGGTTGTTTGTCTTTAGTCTTATGGTTTTTTCTGGGTCTGGCAGCCCTTCTGATGTCTGAGCTGGAGTAGCCATTAGCCTATTGAGCCCAGTCCAGGTGCTTCAATTCATCTTCCAGGAAATGGGGTTCACAGATTCTTTTTTGCCCGGTCTACTAGTGTTTTATTGTGCTTCTTTTTTTTGTCCTGGGTAATGGTTTCAGTTCTTGTGTAGGTATCTGTCTCTGTGTGTAGGTTTCCTGTATACTGTGAGACCCAAACATTGGTTTGGTGTGCAGATGACCAGGACATCCAAGAATGGCAATATTCCTTTTTTTTCTTTTTCCATCTTTAATTAGATGTTCAGGTGGATGTTGTTCAGATGGTTCAGAAACACACTCAGATCTTCTTCTCAATAGCTCCAAATGGTGAAAGTGTCATCCACATATCAGAACCATGTTGTGAGGTTTTTTTGGTGCTGTTTCCAGGGCTTGTTTTTTCAAAGTGTTCCATGTAAAAGTTTGCTGTCAGTTCAGAGTTCAGAGGAGAAGAAAACAGTTTATTATTTAATTATATCAAAGAAAAACAGTTTGTTATTTCAAAATAACTATGATAAAGACTGGAAAGAAATTAAAAGAGACTTGGAGAATGGGGAAAGTTAAATTTATCCTGGGGAGGGGGGATTTCAGTAATGAAAGCAAGACTTTTATTTAACTTTCAAGCAATCTCTATCATAACAAATGGAATACTCTTTACACAGTGGCAGAAAGAAATGTCCAGAGTTGTTTGGCAGGCAAAGAAACCCAGAATAAAGCTCAAAACTAAGTATGATTCTATGGAAAGGGGTAGTCTTCAACATTCAAAAAAACAAATTGAATAATAAAATTTAAGAGGAAGGATTAGGATTTCATGGGAATGCTAATGGAGATACAGGAATTATAGGTGACAGTTTATGTAACAGAACAACACTTAATAAGAATTCACTGTTGAGGTTTTTTATTGTATTGTATGTAATAATGTTATAAATAAATTAAACAAATAATAAATTGTACTATCAGGCCTAATGTTTTGTGTGACTGAAGAAATTGAACTTGCATAGAAATGAAAGACTTTTGGAACATGAAGATCATGATTTAAGATTTGGGTGGCATTATTATCTTTGGTCTGATAAAGCTGGGGTACACACTGATATTTTTTTTTAAATAAAAAAACTGGAAATTATTTATGGACCTTTTAGGCGATGAGAAATCTAATAATACTATAATTTGTGGCTATGGCTACTCCTAATTTTAATAGTAGGGCCATCTAGTTGGCATTGTAATGGTAAAATAATATATTCCTTCTTTCCTTTTGTATTTTTCTCCCCTTTATTTTTTTTAAATTTTTTAAAGTTTATTGGTTAAAAACAAACATAACAAACATAAGAAAGCATAAATAAACATAAACCGTATCATACTATCCATCACATATATATTACAACTATACATACAGTTACTACAACATACTACATTTAAAAACCCTTCCCCTCCCTCAAATCAAAGACAGCTGTCTATTATGTACTTTCCTTATTGACTTAACATTTACTTTATACTTGATCAGAAAAAAAAGAAAAGAAGGAGAAACATATATATACATATATATATATATATATATATATATATATATCTTCTTTCGCACACTTCTCATCACCTAGTATTATTATTTCCTTTGTGTAGAATCTGTCCCATCTTTGTGACTAAACGTTGACTTATAAGTTTATATCAGTGAGCACCATGTATATATCCAGAACTCACGTTACATTTTACTTTCTACTCAAATCCCCTTATACAGATCTATTTTGGTGCTTTCTTTATTTGTTCTTCACAGTGATTTATAATAGGTGCCCAGATACCCTCCCATCTCAATTCATCTCCACCTTGCAATGTATTTGTGAGTTTATCAGATTGAAACATATCAAATATTTTCATGTACCAGTCCTTTAACAGTATAGCGTCCTTGCTTTTCCATTTTTTTGCAATTACTATTCTTGCGGCTGTAATCATGTAAAAAATAATTTTACCATAGTCCTTTTCTAATTTTGAGTCATTTACCATCCCCAACAGGAAAAATTTAGGCTCGAATTTTATTTTTGTATTCAGAAGCACCTCCAATTCCTTATGAATTTGGTGCCAGAAACTGTTTATTTTTTTACACTCCCACCACATATGAATTTAATTTACATTTTTATCTTTGCAATTCCAGCATTCTTTCCTGTTATTTTTGTCTATCCTGCTTAACTTTTCAGGCATTATATACCATCTATATTGTAATTTTAAATAATTTTCTTTTACTTCTGTGCTCAATGTATATTTCAGCCTAACCTTCCAATTTCTCTCCCATTCTTCCATCATGATTGGTGTTTTGAGGTCCTGTGCCCATTTTACCATGAATTGCTTAACCGTTTCATCTTCCGTTTCCAATTTTAATAACAATTTATATAATTTGGAGATAATCTGTGTTGTATCGTCCGTCATTAATCTTCCAAATATTGTATCCTCTTTTTCTATTTGGTATTTTTTATTATCCAGGTTGAATCGCTCTACAATTTGTCTATACAAAAACCAATTTACGTTAAAACCTTCTTCTATCATTTCCTCCATTGTTTTTACTTTCAGAAGCCCATTTTCTAACTTCAATAAATCTTTATATCTTACCCAGTCTGTGTCCTTCATCCTTTCTCTTCTAAAAAAAGGCTTCGTTTATTGAGGCCCAGACGGGAATTTTAGTTACAAAATAAGGTTTGTATTTTTGCCAGATTCTTAGTAATGATTTCCTGATAAAGTGATTGTTAAAGTTTTTGTTTATTTTGATTTGATCGTATAGTAAATAACCGTGCCAACCTACCACATTGTCGAAACCCTCCAATTGCAGAATTTTTTCTTTTTTAAGCTGGACCCAGTCTCTAATCCACTCAAGACAACACACATGATAGTATAATCTATAATTTGGCAACCCTACTCCTCCTCTCTCTCTATTGTCCTGTAATATTTTGAGTTTGATTCTTGATCTCTTTTTATCCCATATAAATTTGGTTATCTCTTTATCCCATTCTTTGAATGGACTATCATTTGTTATGATGGGCAAATTTTGGAATAGAAATAATAATTTAGGAGTGATACACATTTGTATTGCAGCTATTTTCCCTAGCCAAGAAATTTGCAGTTTCCCCCAATTTTTTTAAATCCTTTTTAATAGTGTTCCATAAGGGTATATAATTGTTTTTGAATAAATCTGAATTTTTTCTGGTAATGTTAATCCCCAAATATTTAACTTTATTTTTGATTTCAAAGTTGGAAATAGATTTAATTTTTTCACACTCTTTCTGATCTATGTTTAAGGGTAATATAATCGATTTTTCTCGGTTAATCTTTAAACCCGCATATCTACCATATTCGTCTATTGTGTTTAGCAATTGTGAGATATCATCCACAGGGTCTGATAAGATAATCGCCAAATCATCTGCATATGCTAAAACTTTGTATTCAAAACTCTTGATCTTTATTCCCTTAATTTTATTATCCTGTCTAATTTTGTTATTTAAGATTTCTAATGCCGTAATAAATAATAAGGGGGATAATGGACAGCCTTGCCTGGTCCCTTTCTCTATCTGGATACTTTTAGTTTTTTCACCGTTAATCAATATTTTGGCATTTTGGTCTTTATAGATTTCCTTTATCCATTTTACATAATTTTCTCCTAATTCCATTTTCTTTAGTACTGTTAACATAAAGTCCCAATGCAAATTGTCGAAAGCTTTTTGAGCGTCTAATAGTATTACGGCCACATGTTTGTCAGGTCTTTTTTCACAATATTTGATTAGGTTTATAAGAGTTCTTATATTATCTTTGATTTGCCTTTTTGGTAAAAACCCACATTGATCTCTATCAATCCAATCTTTCAATATACTTTTTAATCTTAAAGCTAAAATTGATGTAAAAATTTTGTAGTCCACATTTAATAGTGCTATTGGCCTATAATTTTTTGGGTCATCCAATTGTTTATCTTGTTTAGGGATCGGCGTAATGTATGATGATTTCCATGTATCTGGTATTTTTCCAATTAAAATTCCATTCATGACTCTTTGTAAAGGGACCACTAAATTAGATGACAATTTTTGATAATACAGGGCTGTAAGACCATCAGGACCTAGAGATTTATTTGCTTTGAGACTTTTAATCGCATCCATTATTTCTTATATAGATATTTCTCTGTTAATTTTTTCTTGTTTTTCTTTATCAATTGGTTTAATCTCTTCTTTATCCAGAAATTTTCCTAAATCTTTACCATTTATTTCCCCCCCTGTAAATAGGTCTGCAAAGTATTTCTGAAAAATCAATTTAATTTGACTTTGTTTGGTAACTTTCTTACCTTGAATGTTGATTTCTGTTATCAATTTCTTTTCTTTTTCTTTTTTCAGTTTCCAGGATAACCACTTACCACATTTATTTGCCGATTCAAAATACTTTTGTCTAGTATATTTAATTTTTTTCTCCAATTCTTCAGTCAATGTTGAGTTTAGCTGTGCTTGTAGAATCTGAATTTCTCCTATTAATACTTGGTCTTTAGGGTTCTTTTTTACCAATTGTTCCTTCTGTTTTAATTCTTGTAGAATTTTATTAAGCTTAAATCCTCTCCTTTTTTTGATTTCTGCGGTTTTTTGTATAAAAAACCCGCGCATTACGGCTTTGGAAGTATCCCAGACAACTCGGTCTGCTACCTCTTTATCTAGGTTTTCTTCAAAAAATAGTTCTAAGTTTTTTTGGGCTTGTTCTAATATTCGTTTGTCTTTTAGCAAATTTTCATCTAGTCTCCAATTATATTCTTTTCTGCCAATTTTCATTTCCATAGTAATTGGACTGTGATCTGATAATATTTTAGGAAGGGAGTCAACTTTAATTACTTTGGGAGCCAATATTGATGAGATAATAAACATGTCAATACGAGACCATGACTTGTGATAATTTGAATAAAAAGTATAGTCTTTTGAATTTCCCATTTTTAAATGCCAAATATCTGAAAGTGCCAAAGTATCCTTTAATTCAAAAAAAGCTTTCGGTAGCTTTCCCTGATTTTTCCTGTTAGGTTTGGTACTTTTCCTGTCTATCTTTGGGTCAATGACCCCATTCCAATCACCTAGCATCACCGTATTGTCATATTCATAATTCAACATAATTTTCTTCAAATTTTGATAAAACTTTTCTTTATTTTCATTTGGAGAGTATACCCCGACCACCAAAATTTTCCCATAGGAACAACTAATTTCTACACCAATATAGTGCTCTTTTGAATCCTTGAATATTTCCTTTGCCTCTATGCTCGCATTTATATAAATTACCACACCTTTCTTTCTTTTTTCTCCGGCTGCCACAAATTCTCTGCCTAATTTACTACATTTTAAATATTTACTTTCTGTGTTTTTAATGTGGGTTTCCTGGAGACATATTACATCTAATTTTAATTTCCCTAGATAGTGATTTAATTTCTTTCTTTTACCAGGATTATTTAATCCTTTTACGTTCCAAGACAAATATTTTAATGTGCTATTCATTCACAGAAACACCTTCTCCTAAAATTTGTGAACCGCCCTCTGGGTCCAGATCTTCACTGTTTTCTTCTTCTGTGTCTTTGATAGCTATGATATTTTGTTGTTTTTCCTGATCACCAATTTTTTCATCCGTTCTTACATTTGATTGTGGTTTGTTCTGTTCTCCACCTTCATCGTCTTGGTCCAGATCTTTTTGGAAGTCTTCCAGGAATTCCCGTGCTTCCTGAACACACATTAATCTAACTTTTCTTTGTCAATAACGAAGCGAAATGCCTTCAGGCACCTCCCATCGATATCTTACACCATGTTCTCTCAATACACGTGTTAGGAAGACATATTCCTTTCTCCTTCTCAATATATTATTTGGAATGTCCTTCAAAAGTTGCAATTCCACCCCGTCTACAATTAATTTGGCCTCGAAATGTCGCTGAAGTACCTGATCTTTCATTTGGGTCCGGACAAAATACAAGATGATATCTCTCGGCAATTTGTTCTGTTTCGCCACCCACGAATTCACGCAGAAGGCCTTATCCAGTTCAATCTCCATTAACTCTTTTTCCTTACCCAAGAACTTTGCCAAGATGTCAACCATTGTTTCAAAGGTATTTTCATTTTCTATTTCCGGAAGTCCTCTAATCTTTAGACACCGTTCACGCCATTTCTGTTCCCATATTGTTCTTTCATCCTGATTATCTATTCGTTTATCAATTTCTTCTTTCAGTTTTTCTTCCAGTTCTTGATTTTTCTTTTCTAGAACCTTAACTTTGGCCTTAACTTGTCGCACATCCGAGGTTAATGTTCTAATGGCATGGTTGATTTCCTTAAATTCTTCTCTCACACCTTCTCTTATCTCTACCTTCATTCTTTCCATATCATGTTTTAAATCCTCTTTGTCCCTCTTCATATCCATTCTCAGTTCTTCCTTATCTTTCTTCATATCCAGTCGCATCTGACGCATCTCATCTAAAAGCATCGAACACATATCTTGTGTATTAGGTTTTGCTAAGTCAGCTGAAGATCTTCTTTGAAGTTGTTGCTGTTGTTGTTGCATTTTGCTCACTTGTGATCTGGTTGTTGTCATCTTAAAATCTTTGGACAATGGTGGATAAGTTAAGTAAGTAAGTTTGAGTAAGTTTCTAATGTCTTGATGATTTTCTTATTGTTTGGTATTGCCCACTATTATAAATAAGCTAATACAAAGGGTTCTAAGTTTTCAAAATTTGAGGGAGGGTTAATTTATGTGTTAATTTTTTATGTTTAGTTTTTACTATATATTGTTTGTTTAGTTCACAAAGAAAAATCAGAAAAAAGAGGGTTCAGTACAATTTATCCTGACCAATTCCCAAATGATCCACCAGATGGCGCTCTTACACTGTAGTAACTTCTATATATCTTTTGTCAATTCGAATTTCCAATCTCCCCACGGATTGATTCTACAGAGTGTTATTCAGACCTTGAAACAGAGCTGAGAGCACCAACCAGCTGCATTCAATATTGATAAGAGTAGAGTTTGTTTGCCTTATTTACTCCCCCCAGAAAACCCACAGAAGTTTCTGTTGCTGTGATTGTTTCTATGTTCTTTTTAAATTTACTTCCCTTCAAACAATGCTTCACCTCTCCCTTTCAGAGACAGTGTATAACCTGTGACATATAACATATAATCCACAACAATTACTGTTATAGCAAGAACTTACTTTTAACAATGTTTCCACCAGTATTGTAACAAGGCAAAATTAAATTCCAAGTTGCTTTTAAGTCCCCCCTCTTTTTTTTTCCAGCTTCTAATCAGATCCCAGCTCGTTGTAGTATCAGTCCTCTATTTTTCTGTCTTTGTGTGCTTGTATTGCAGTCCTATTTTTCCAATTTCACTTCAATTTTTGCTGAACTCTTATTCCAGTCCTCTTTGCAAACCGTTTACCTCTCACTGTCCTCCAAACTGCTCTCTCTCTCTCTCCATCTTCAAAACCTCTCTCTTTGTTGTGTCCTCCAAAAACTGCTCTCCTCTGGCTATCCTCCAAGCCGCTCTCTTACTCTGTTTTTTACTCTGTCCTCCAAAAATCGCCCTTCTTACTCTGTCCTCCAAATCACTCTCCTTTCTCGATCCTCCGAGGCCACTTTCCTCTTCTGACTACCTAGTCGTTCTCCTTGTGCAACTCTCTGGAACCGCTCGCCTCACTCTGTCCTCCAAAGGGTTCCAGTCATCCGATCCTCCAATCCGTTCCCCTCGCACAAAGGACCACTAATCTCTTCAGAAAAAGGTGTCGCTGCCAGCAAAACCAGCGTCAAAATCACGGTAGTAGATTCTGAGATTAATTTGTAATAGACATGCACTCAGAAGTTTTTATGTCCCAATCAAAGTCAACATGCAATAAGACACTGTATATTATGTTCAATTCAGGAAATAAGAATACCTTCCAGATAATTATTTGCTGAAGTATTTCAATCTGCAGAAAGTAGATGTATTGAATTGAGGGTTTTTAAGATTTCCGTGGATTGTTGTATATTTAATAGTCAGGGGCGTCTTGGGCCATCAGAAATGGCGACTCCAGCGCAGTCGCTCTGTCCTCCGATCCCCTCCGCTTCTTACCCCCTGAAGGGCAGTGATCTTTCTATCAAAAGCGGGCATCGGACCCTAGTAGGACTCATCCGAGTTTCCCATAGCAGGGAGGCTTCTGAGCAGTCAGCAGACAGCTCTGATCCGCGCTGGGCAAGCAACTCTCCACAGCAGCACTGAGAGTTTGCTTATTTCGGCGCCATGCCCTGACCGGAAGTCCTTTTTCTCCCCTTTATTACAGTTTGGATGTGGGCGGGTCAGAACCCTTTTGTATCTTAGGCCCCATACAGGCTACCAAAATAAAGGTGCTTCGGGTCACTTTGAAGGTATGCTGTTTAAATGATGCATGTGTCCTAAGAGTCCAGAAGCTGTGCCAAAGCCATGCTCCAGTCCTTAGGACTGGGTCATGGCTTGGTGTGACTTCCAGACTATTAGGATGTATGCATCATTTAAACAGTATACCTCCAAAGTGACCTGAAGCAGCTTTATTTTGGCCTGTCTGTTTGAGGCCAGAGTTATTTACTGTTTTAGTCAGTTATTGTTCAATGTTTTTTTTTTCCAAATACAAGTTGTGTCTCCCTTATCCAAAAAGCTTGGCATGAGAAGTGTTTGGGATTTCAGATTCAGTTATTTATTTATTTATTTATTTAGATTTCAGAATATTGATTTTTTTTAATATTTCAAATTTTGGAATTCTGGATAGGGGACAATCAATTTGGATATATTAGTTTTAGTTCAGTTTTAGTTACACACACACACACACACATTTTCTGCTATTTTTTCCTTCTCTTTCTCTTTATTTTTTCTTTCTGAATGTTTTTGGCTTTGGTTGTGAACCTTAAAATTAATAATTATATAATATTCACACAAACACATACAACTAGGCCCTAATACTGATCCTGGGGGGGAAACTGAAGGAAATATGCAAAAGAAAAAAAGTTTTTCCCTCCTGTAGAATACTTAAACCTTGAGATACAGCAGCTACTGTGTAATTGTAATATAATATTAGGTTTATCCTGTGGCTTTGTGTTACTAGTGGAAGATTAACCTTATCTGTACTGTCCTATGTATATAGACATTTTAATCTAAAAGACAGTTTCAAATTATTTTTTTCTGCACGTAGTTGTCAAGCATTTACTTTTATGTCAGGTGAACTCAGACAGTTAGGTCTCAGAGTCACCAGTGCAGTTGCTGTTACAGTAATTATGCTGAAACATTGAGAAAGATAGGTCTAATAGACAGGTTAATGTAATTTCTCTAGCTTCATGCATACTTCTTATCAGACACAATCCAGGTAAAGAATTACGGTGTTTTGATTTGAATTAACTATGGGGAATCCAGTTTACCTATTTAAATAGGAACCTAACTGGGTATAATGTAGTGAAAATGAAGCATTGTCAGAGTGAAGGGACACTAAAGGAGGAATCAAACTGATGCCTTAATCTGAGATGGAGAACATAGAACCTTCCTGATTCTGGATTCCAATGCCTCTCAACTTCAACCAGCATAGCCAGTAGTCAGGAATGATGGGAGCTATAGTTTAATGTCTTATGGTTTGTCTTATTTTTTTCCAGTAAGACTTTAATTTCTGCTGCTTGCATAATTTCAAAACATTTGTTATAACTAGGCCACAAATTTTGGGAATTTGTTTTAAAGATTCCAGTTAGCATGTAATGCCACATATGTATCATTGCAAGGCCACTTAGAAAATGTGGCAGAGAGACTGTTCATTTCTTATGGTTTCTTAGGCTTATTTCATATTGTAGAGGTGTTCAGGAAAGCTGCCAGCAGCTGATAGTTTACAGTCTTTGGTATCAATCTGTGGTATCAAAATAACAGTCAGGCAAAATAAATAACAAATAAGTCTGAAAAATTCAGGCTCAGAGTATCAGGAGGCCAAGAAATCAGAGCATACCAAGAGTTCAGAATAGCAGGGTCATCAAGCAGTCTGAGAATTCAAGGTTGGAGTGATCAGAATTGTCAGTCCAAGACTCAAAAGTCTGGTCCAGAGAGTCAGGCAACATGAGTGTTCAAGGCAAGGGTCTTTCACCAGAGACATCAGTTAAACTCTGACAATGTTCAGGCATTCTTCCCAGGCTTTTATCTCCAGCTCTTACTGGTGTAGCTGTTCCCTGATTGCTCATCATTTTGTATAAATTCTTTAAGAGTGACACATTCCTCCTTTTCCCAACCTCTGCTGGCTGAACAAAGGCAGAGGTAAGTCTGCCTCCTCATTCTCCTCAGTGCCCAAGCTGGCAGGAACCTCTGGTACCAGGTACCTGACTGTCTTTATTGGCAGCAATTTCTGCTGGCACGGCCACTGAGGAACTGGGGCCAGTCTCAAGGCTGGGTTCCTCTGCTTCCTCCTCTGAGTCTCCAGTTTCTACACAGGGAATGACAAGACGATCTGAAGCCATGCATAAATATCCCAGTCAAATTCACCAAACCCCAGGTATGAGATGTTCTTTGAGGAAATTTCCTGGTTTTCTCAGAGAATATGTTGACACGGCAAACCCCAGATTTCTTTAATGACTCATGGAGGGAGGGGGGGGTGATTCACCTTCCTTTTCACCAGCCTAGCTTTAAATCTGAAGGAAAAGAAGAAGAAGAAAGAAATGAAAAGGAAAGATAGCTATATCAACCCTGCTATTCTCCTGGCCAAACATAGTTGTGAAAGGAAACCAGGGATTGTGGTAGCCTTGCACAGCCTGGGTGGAGCTGTAATTTCCCACTGAAAACTCTTGGAGCAAAAGGAATCTATCTGGTGGGTAGACTCCTTTCCCATCCCTAACCCCACAAATTATTATATTGAATAATGAACTCACAGAGTTGGATCTGCATGTCTCTGCAATTAGATGGAATGATAACTGTATTGGCAAGCGTTCTGAGGCTTCCCTCTCTGAGTTTACTTGCAATTCCCAGAGAAGCTGTAGTGGCTGGGATGGATGGAATTTATCCAAGCCACAGTAAATAGATAGGGATTGTCTTTCTTACTATGGGAAAACATTTGTCACAATTGGTGCTAAATGATCAATTAAGAAAAAGTGCTTCTAAAATGCAGTGATATTACATAAGAACCAAACCAATATTTCAGTTCAGCATAGGCAACATGTAGCCTTCTGCATGTTGTTGCAATGCATTTTACAAACTACTTCACCTGGTAGAAATGAAGACAACTAGAACTGTTGATATCAAATGATAACACTGTCTTCATTTTTGGACCTATGAAGACTATCTAAAAGAGTGTGTCTGCTTCAGAATTTATACAACTATGCCATTACACTTCAAACCAGTGCCATTTGCTCCTACAGTTGCTTCTTAGGGAAAGTAGCCATCAGAGGTATTGCCCTGCAGGAGATGACATTTCTCCACACACCGGTGGATTTTGTCCACACAACCTCCATGTCAGAATGTTTGATATTTATATTAACAGAGTATAGCAGACTAGTGATTTTGTTTATGTACATAAAACAGGAGTAATCACTCTGGGTGTTCAAAGTAAGAGGTTTTTGCTTATTTTTGCTCCTTAAAAAATAAAACAAAAGTAGTTCAGAGCCAAAACTTTTGTTATGGGAGGCCTTAAAGCGGGATTCCACATGTGCACCTCAGCACAGGATGCTAATATGGAGATTCTTTCAGTAGGCAAGAAAAGTGGCTTGGATAAGTTCCCTTTGAGAAAAGGGGGAGTGGGAGGAAAGCCTGTTACACATCAATCCATATACAGACCTAGTAAGGGAAATAATCTCTAATAAAGTGGGCTATGCATCTACCTACCTACTATACTCTGATCCCTTCTTCATATTCTTTGCTATAGTGTTAGTGCTTTGTTTTCCAAAGCTCATTATCTCACATATTTCCAACAGCCAGAACACTCCTCTCTGATTGTGTAACTTTATTGTTAAGTGACTGTATGCCATGGTCTTCTCCCAAAGAAACCTAGGGTGCTGAACATGTTCTATTCTACTTTAAAAATAAAACTGTGGTATTAATGCATTTTGCATGTTTGCAGATCTCCATCTACCACCACTTGCAATAGCACTTTTATGTCATGACAGGGCTCTGGATAGCAGCCCAAAGTATTTTAAAATCATAAATGAAACCTCCATGCCATGTTAAGTATTAAGTGATAATGCAATAAAACAACGCTGTGTGTAGTACAATAAAATGAAATTACAAAATAAAACTATTCAGCCAGAAAGATCCACAGTTTTCACAGATGTTTGGAAATATAAACATCTTTCCTGCAAGATCTCTTGTTCTGTGGGCCAAGGTTAAGGAACACTCTCATCTGCAGAGCTTGTGATGAACTGCATTCTTTGAAAACTGAATACACCCACACCATGACATGTTTCCATGTATACAGTGGAACATCTGTTTATGGATGTCAAAGTGCTGCTTCTTTCAGTGCCTGTGTTCCAAGCCTTAGCAATACATTTATTCTTTGATTTTGTCAGAAAGAAAGTATTTGTTGATGAATGGTGGATATACTGAAACGGTTACATTTTGTATTTTCAGAGAACATCTTCTACCATCTCAATGCTACAAAATAATTACTTTGTATGATTTTATCAGGTGCATAAAAACACACACATATCTAAAATGTGTTGGGAAAGGTAGATATGCCAAAGTCCAGGTAAAAGAATAGTAGAAATAGATGTTATGCATGCCACAGAGTTGCCATTAATCACTAATCCTGTGTTGTTATATGTCAATTACTATTTTTATTTCCTCCACCCCAGTTCAGTATCACCAAAGGCTTTACACAACACTTAAATAATGGCACCTGGTGCCTTTTACACTACACAGCTATAGCACTATGATTCCAAATTCTCTGCCATGGCTGTTCTGTTTTGCCTTTGGGACGTTAGCCAAACTCCCAGCTCAAAACCTATGTTTCAAGCAGGAACAGGAAGAGAGGGAGAGTCTGGCTCACCAAAATGTCCATAGCAAAAGCAGGGGTCATTTAATCCAATCCCGGTCATTCACAAGTCAGCAGTCAGTCCACTTGAGCAGTCCAAAAGGGGTAATACGAATGAACAGTCAAGCTCCTGGCAGAGATCAAGGCAACAGGCAATTGATCAAGGAATGAGACCAGCATGGCTTTCTTCCAAGGAAGATGGATGGTTGTCAACCATACTGGACTGAGGGAGGTGTTGGGATATTTCCAGCTTGTCCAGGTCTTGCAAGTGCTATCTATTAGCTGCCTGCTTCTTCCTCAAATGTTGAGAACTCCAGCATCTCTTTATGGGGGCAGGCACTGGTAAGTTTGGCTCCTCATCTGAGAGGGAGTGATTGTAATGAACTTTGCTCCTGGAAACTCAACATGGCATTAACACTTTCAATATTAGCCCCAACCTCCTGTGGTAACTAGCTCCAATTAAGATAAAAACTTTATAAAAGTCAAATCAGTTTGAAAGGCAATACATCTTTACAGTGTGACTTCCAGTGTAGTCACAACAAACCCAGCAAAAGTGGGACTGGGTATAGTATGAGTGGATCACACAGTTATTAGCATATTTGGTTCCTCATCCAATGAGAGCTCTGTATGTAATAAGCAGTCTGTTTTACAAATACGTACATACTATAAATGATTCCAAGTGTTGGTGTATTCTTTGGTTTTAATAGGCATTTTGATGGGCATATTTGTTCCTCTGTTGGTGTACACACTCAAGATGACAAAGTAGTAACCCTTTAAAAATAAATTGAAATGAATGATTCTCTGTGGGGGGAAAATAATAGCAATAGAAAAGCATGTATATTTCTGTACCACTTATCAACGAACAGAGCACTCTCTAAGCAATTTACGGTCTGAAAGCCAATTGTTTCCAACAAGCTGGGTTCTCATTTTACCGACCTACAAAAGTTTGGAAGGATGAGTCAACCTAGGAGCCCTGGGATTGAAGTTACAACCTTGTGGCTGCAATACTGGCATTTAACCACTGTACTACTCAGTTCCTGCCTCAATGACATACTTTGCTGCTTGTCCTCTTCCCATATTTTCAACACCACTACAAATGTAAGTAAAATTCAAACAACCGCTCCTTATACTCCCACATGCAGGAATTGCTTTACCAATCAACTGTTGAAAAGATGAGCCTCATAATCTCTCAGCAAGTGCATTATGCTATGTTTGTGAGCAGGACATTATGAAAGCAACCCAGTCTGGTAGATAATGTAATGGAGCAGAAGTAGGAGGCATTGTTGTGCTGCCATTTAAAATGAAGAATAGAGGACAGTGTTTTCCTGTCTGATGATATTTTAATGGACTGGAGAAGCAGCTGATCAGACTGCATGAACTTTTGAAATGTATTGTGTGGCTTCAATGATGTTTTTCACATCACTTAGGGCCGAAATCAAGTAGTGTTAATAATATCAATGCAACAGATAATGGATAGCAGTGTAGTGTAGTTTAAAGAGTCATAGCTATTATAAAGTTATATTCCACTTTAACTGTCACTATTTGTTGCTGTGTGCCTTCAAGTCATTTCTGACCTAAGGTGAACCTATTACAGGCTTTTCTTGGCAAGTTTCCACAGAAAAGGTTTGGCATTGCCATCCTCTGAGGCTGAGAGACTGTGACTTGCCCAATGTCACCAAGTAGATTTACATGTCCGAGTCAGGATTTGAACCCAGGTCCCCAGAGTTATAGTTAATATTCAAATTACTACATCACTGTAGCCCACTGCCATGCTAACATCCTTTAGAGTCCTGGCCTTTGTAGTTTGATGATTCTTTAGAGAAGCTTTGTCTGAGAATTCTAAGTGCCCACGCTAAACTGCAAATCCCAAGATTCCATAGGTTCTAGTTCCCAATCACTGACCTGTGATAGTTCACTTGATCTTGTTCAGTTTTCTCACAGGATTTTCTCACAATTTTCTCACAAGATTATTTACGCACAATTCTAAATATACTCTGGACTGACTATGTGACAAATGTTGCTGTCCTTGAGCAAGCAGAGATCACCAACATTGAGGCCATGCTACTGAGGATGCAACTGCACTGGGCAGGACACGTTTCTAGGATGATGAAGGACCATCGCCTCCCAAAAATAGTATTCTACAGTGAACTCACCATGGGTCAGCGTAAGAGGGGCGCCCCAAAGAAGAGATACAAGGACTCCCTGAAACAACATCTCAGGCCTGGCCAAATTGATCACCAACAATGGTCCACCCTGGCCTCGCACTGGGAGGCATGGAGACACACTATCCACGATGTTGCATCCTTCTTTGAAAGCTCACGCCGAACGAGTCTTGAAGAGAAACGACAATGCAGAAAGAACCACAACCCGGAAACATCACCCAAGGAGACTTTCTGCTGTGCTTTCTGCAACCGGACTTGTTTATCTTGGATTGGCCTTTTTAGTCATCAATGCGCTTGTAGAAATCACAGGATGAGTCCTTCCTGAATCTTCGTTCGCCAAGTAAAGCCAGAGAGAGAGGAGATTGTGAGAATAGAGTGGGGACTTTGAGTTCACTGGGGAAAAGTGAGGTATAAAGATAATGAAAAACTAACTAGTTAACAAACCAACTACCTGGATTAACAAATGATACTTCCTATACTTCCTGGATTACCTGACATTATGTAACTTTGCTGTATCATGTTGATAAAGTATTGTAACAACCTGATTATTACAACCGTTTTGTAACAATCATAACAAGGTAGTCCCCTCTGTTGAGTTCTGTGAATCATTTTGCTAGTTCATAGAACTGTTGTCTTTTTCTGATATGGCCAGTTTGATAGAAGATGGTACTGCTGTTTCTAGGTGAGCAATTTGCAAGGGACACATCACAGGCCAGTATGGTTCTAAGTCATCCTCAAGCCTCAAACCTTGTCCTGACTCTTTAATCTAATTGTTTTGGAGCCTGAGCAGTGACCAATTTGCTCATTATTGCTTTCCATTCAGGTCACGTGCCAACAAACCTATTCCTATTGATTTAAAATATCTATACCCTGCCTACGTTCCCCAGGCACCTTACAACACAATGTTAAAATCTATACAAGAAATAACAACCTTAAAACTAAAAGGGCTAAATTAAAGCTAAAAGATCTATAAAACATCAAAAGAAGCCATAAGAAAATATAAAAGCATAACATCACCACAAACCTTTAAAGTATCACTCAATAAAAAAATTAGACTCAACTGAAAGCTTGAATAAATAATAGTATTTTTAACCACTGGCCATCAATGAAAATGTCAAGCTGGCAAGATGAATATAGTATGACAACATAGATTGTGATTATTTGCCATTCCATTACTACCTTGGTGCTGGATTGCTGTCAGTGGCAGAGTGATGACCAAAGTCCCATTTTTTCCCTGTTCACCAGAACAGATACAATATTGCTCCACATCACAAGTACCAAACTGGTATCAAATAACTTCCATACAGAACAAGAGTTCGAAGAAATTTTGAAAAACATCTGTTGAAATCCCCTGCACAATATACACAACATATCCTGCACTTACTGTCTCTGTTGTTTCTTAGGTATAATTCTGTAGGACAACTATAGGAACAACTTGGAACAACTATTGAAGCAAATCAAGGTGTGTGTGAGAGTGTAAAAAAGCAGGATTATCGTTGAAGTGTTACAGGGTTACACCTATTGAGAAAAGAAAAATAATGACCACAAATGAATTGGATAACCTTAAATCAGACATGAAGACACAGAAAACACTGAAATGGTTAAAAATTGCTTATATCTTGGCTCTGTCATTAATCAAAATGGAGACTGCAATCAAAAAAATCAGAAGACACTAAGACTTGGAGGACAACCATGAGGGAAATAGACAAGTTATTTAAGAGTAAAGATATATCATTGAATACCAAAGTTCATGTCATGGTTTTTCCTATTTCTATGTATGGTTGGACAATGAAGAAAGCTGATAGGAAGAGAATCAATTCATTTGAAATGTGGTGCTGGATAACGTGGTCTGCCAAAAAAGACAAATGAATGGGTATTAGAGCAAATCTATGGCCTGTTACAGACTGCCAAAATAAAGCTGCTTCGGGTCTCTTTGGAAGTATGCTATTTAAATGATGCATGGGTCCTAAGAGTCCGGAGGTCGCGCCAAAGCCACACTCCATTCCTAAGCACTGGAGCGCAGCTTTGGTGCAGCTTCCGGATTCTTAGGATGCATGCATCATTTAAATAGCATACCTCCAAAGAGACCTGAAGCAGCTTTATTTTGGCAGCCTGTAACAGGCCAAGGTAACTTAACAGATTGTCACATTTCAGACTTAGTATGAGAAGTTCTGGCTCATTAAAAATATGACAATTCTTGATATGGGAGAAAGCAGTACAAAAAGAGGAATGTCACATTACAGATGGATAGACAGAGTTAAGGAAGCCATGACCCTGAGTTTTTAAGACCTGACTAGGGCTGCTGATAACAGAATGAGTTGGATGTCTCTCATTCATAGGGTTGCCATAAATCTAAATGAACTTGACAGCAATTAACAACAATAGGGTTATTATGTCAGTACGTTTTATCCAGTTCTGACAATTAGGAAAAAGGTACTAAGAATTGTTGTTGTTGTTGTTGTTTTTATTGCTATTATTATTTTAAATCCAGTGACAGTTAATGGGAAGCACAGAGCTTTTTTTGCCCAGCTTGGACACACACACAAACTCCTGGTGGGACATTTTATTTTTTATTGGAAAATAAAGGTCCTCTAAATTAATGTCAAGGATAGGTTTCAGGAAATTGTTCTATTTAACCAGTAGACATATTTTATTTTATTCCCGCCAAGGGGCCATTTTAACCTTTCAGCAATTTCTTTTTTTCCAGAAACCATCAATAAATAATTGAATCGACACAGTATTTAAATAGGCTCGGTAAAACAAAACAAAGCAAAGGTTAAGAAATGTAGGAAATAAGATTAAATCAAGCCAAAACAATTCTTTTTCTGGAGTTCCCACATAAGAATGTCAGGGGAACACTGCTGTGCCTTGTAATAATTGTTAATAAATAATTTTAAACTTGCTGTGAATGCAAGTACTCAGTCACAGAGGATGTTGCTTCTCCATTTCTGGGGATAGGTCATGGCTCTGTGATGGAATATATAATTTGCACACAGGAAATCTCAAATTCATGAAATTTCCAAGTTGTGCTGGGAAAGACTATTCCCTGATAACTCAGAAAGCTGCTCTGAATGAATATACTTTGAACTTTGACTCCAATATTTAGTTGTAGGTGTTTATGGAAAGTGCAGCCCAAGGCATCTGGAAGATGCCTGCCTTCTGCTGTGGACAACAATGAGGTAGATCAATGTTTTGATCTCTTATAAGGCAGATCATTAATGCATGAATAGAAATAAATTTTAGAATTTTAATAACTCTTGGTAATAAAGAAATTCTTTAGAGTTTGCCATTTATCAGGTGTTTTTTCTGAGAAAAGGAGATCATACAAAATATTATCTGAAAGATAACTTGTCCATCACTACCAGTTGCAAGTCTCAGGATGAACCCAGATGTAAGTTTTGTGGTTCTTAAAGCTTGTCTCAAAAATAGTCATATTGCAGTGACCATAGCCCTTAGAAAAATCTATGACTTGTGCAGTGTACCATTGCCCCTTACAGGTAGTGGAGTGAGAGGCTTACTTTCTTTTTTCTCCCTCTCCACTGACAGTCAAATGCAGTCTCAATGGGGGAGAAAAGTTTTAAAACACTGCATTTAGCATGTTTTACACTAAGGCGTGTTTGCCTTAGCTTGTTTTACCTAAAAAAAAAAAAGACCTAAAGGTTTTCCAAATACAAGAGTGCAGAGACGTCTTGAGAAATTCAATGCTCTCTGCCTAAGAAGGGGGCAGAGAACCCCACACAGGACAGAGACAGCCTGGATCTCAAAGGAAGTTTCTTTTTGTGTTGCAAATACATTTTATTTCCAGGACTTTATGTCTCTTTGTCTCCCAGTCCATATGGGCAAAAGGGAGGAGTGTCCTTTGCGTACATGGACATCCCTCTGTACCATCTTAACTGAGAACAACAATAACAACATCGTGCCAAAAATTAGGTCTGGGTTTCTAACATCATCATTTGTTCTTTCTCCTGTATAATTTTTTAACACTTTTGCCTAATGAGAAGCCAGTGAAATATCCGAAGATTGCATCATGCATTGTGTGCATTTAGGTTGGCCCAATAAAGGTATTACTTTTCCATGTATCCAGTTTTCTTTTTTGTCATTCCCTCATTATTTTTGGGTTTACACCTTCAAGGTAGAGCCATTCTTAGATCTATAGTTCTTTATTGAGTGTTTTTTTTCAGGCCCTAGGTGCAAAAAACTCCCTGGATGGCACCCACAATAAAACAAATTGATAGCAATAATAAGATAACTAATGGAATTGCATCTCACCATTGAACATTTTTATGGCAAACTTGCATAGGGTCTGATCTGGAGAAAGTATTGCTTTGAAATCCCTCTTGTGGTCCTTAACACTAAGAAGTTGTTATAGCTATGTTGTACGAGAAGCTTTGGGGGGCTCTTAATGCTAGGAGCAGTAGGTGTAAAAGAGCCATCAGTATGTCATGGATATAACAACTGGTGAAGTAAATGGTTGAGCTCTTGAAGGAGGAGTGAGATGGATTGCTAAAACTCCAGAATCATAAGGGAGTGTTGTTTGCTACTGTTGTACTGAAGAACATAAAGAAATAATGAGCAAAGCAGAGAAATAGTTGACACTTTACAACTCACCAAGGGACACTCTGCTAAAGAAGCCTTAGAGGATGGTAAGTATATTATGCATAAAAATCATTACGCTGGAAAAAACTAATAGGGACAAAATGGATAACTAAAGCAAAAGAATTATTGTGTAAAGAGCACCATGCCTACAGTACAGTAATTCCTAAAGGCACTTGGACTATGAATTATTCTTGAAAGGAAAATATAGTTTATCCTGCCACAGCAAGAGTTACAAAAACATGTTGTGTATCTGTTTTGTGCTGGATTCTGAACATGTACCGGAAGAACTGTTATAGTAAATTCACAGTTTACTGCTTAGCCAGAGGTCATTATGATAATAAAATAGAACAAACAAAATGCAATAATATGCTTGAGACTTGGGAATCATTATGTTAAAGTGTGAAACATCACATCAAGTAAGCCTCCCCGATTTTTCACCAAGATATCCTTAGAATGTAATTGTGTGCAATCCTGACAGATTTGGGCTACTCACTGCATAATACATTTGCCATGGTTACTCAAATCACTCTGATTTTTGTCACATTATTCAGATTTTGTAACCCATTTAACAAATTAGCCAGAAATATCTTTCTAGAGGAATATATACACACAAAGTTTGAATTCCCACTTGGAAACCACTGGATAACATTGGGTAACCCATGACATGGTTTGGGTCCTGGTTACATACAGGATCACCTTCTCCCATATAATCCACTCCAGGTCTGCTGGCAGACATTTACTCCTGTCAGCCAGGTTTAGGTTGGCAACTGTTAGCTAGAGGACTTTTATCTTCAGGCACACCTAGACTGTGGAATAACCTGCTGGAAGAAATCTGACAGCTGAATACACTATCTGAATTCAACAGCATTCAATGATAGTTTCTTCTGGCAGGCTTACCCAGATGATTTCTAAAGTGAATTTTAACACATACACACACACACACACACACACACACACACTGTATACAGTATATATGGGAAAACAAAGGGCCATTTATTTGACCTATTCAAATAATAATAAACTTAACTTTTTGGAAAACTACAAGAAGGGGGAGCATCCTGGTACAGGTCCAGCCAGAGAACCAGGTGTCACCACATGACCAAAACCCTTCCAGACTACCCTTGTGCAAAACACCAAGCCCCAAGCTAAATCCAAGATATTGGATTGAACCCTCAGTCCAGCCTGTTGGAAGGCAAACATAGGGCACTCTCTTTCAGAATCCCAGGAGTTTGTAAGAGAGAGCAAACACACCCCATATTGGCCCCAAAGGCAGGCTCCTTTCAAAACCACAGGCCACTTGGCCTGTAAAAGCTGTCTCAGAACCCAACCTTTCACCCAAAGGGGGTGCTAATGGTGAACATTGAACTAATCATATTTTCCCCATTGCTACTACTGAAAGGGTCAAGCATTGGCTTAGTCCCTTTCCCCAACCAGGCTGGCCAACACAGCCTTCACCTTTTCCTATAGGTTGTCCCAAAACAACAGATTTCCCTTATCAGAAAAGTGAACCCCATCCCTCCTATAGAAGTCATTAGACCAGAAACTGATAGATGGATGGGAAAGCCAAATTCGTTTGTTAAAGAATTTCAGGTGGCGCAGTGGTTAAATGCCTGTACTGCAGCCACTCACTCAAAACCATAAGGTTGTGAGTTCAAGACCAGCAAAAGGGCTCAAGCTTGACTCAGGCTTGCATCCTTCTGAGGTCGCTAAAATGAGTTACCCATATTGTTTAGCTTACAGTTTAAGCTTACAGTTGTAAACCACTTAGACACTGCTTCAGCAGTATGAAGCGGTATATAAATGAAGCTTTGTTTGTTTGTTTGTTTGTTTTCTTGCTACATAAAGTTTATGAGGATTTCCATCACCATGTCAACTTTGGTGTGGAAAGATATTGGACCAGACTATGACTACTCTGGACCAATATGTCTGAATTTTCAGAAAATCATCCCTGACTTGCCAAATTATGGCTTTTCCTTTTATCATAGAATAGAATCATAGAATCGTAGAGTTGGAAGATACCACAAGGGCCATCCAGTCCAACCCCCTGCCATACAGGAAATCTCAATCAAAGCATCCCCAACAGATGGCCATCCAGCCTCTGCTTGAAGACCTCCAAGGAAGGAGACTCTATTACACTTCGAGGGAGTTTGTTCCGGCACCATCTGTGGAGCCAGTTGTTTACATCCGCTATTTTCTTCTCCCTTCCTGGACCATGCCCTTCGACTGGGAGAAGAGAGGAGACGACAACCTGTGCATCCACCTCTTTCAACTTCCCACCTAAAGCCTCATAATCCCTTATGATATTCTGAAGGCTATGCCTTGCAGTATCATTGGTTTCCATATGAACCAAAAGAAAGGGGTAATGGTCAGTAGGCTTGACAAGTCTTGTCAGCCTCTCTGTCACATCATGGATCTTTGCCCCAGGGAGACAGCACACCTCCCGAGACATCTTGTCAGGCCCACAAACCACTGGTTCAGTGCCTCTCAGCAAAGAGTCCTCCCCACCACTACACACCTCCTCCAAGGCTTAGCAGCGGCTGTTCCCTTTGGTGAATCAAACCACAAGACCACTCTAGTTATCTCTGGAAGGAAACTATTGATCAGGAGGGTAGGTGGTACACCAACAGAATTCCTATTATATCCCAACTACTCACCTTTAGGTATCTTTGTAAACTTGTCAGATAGGGCACCTGATCATTTTCGCCTCCCCACCCACTGGGTCGCACCTGCTGCTGTACAGAAAAGCATGGTGGGAAAAATTGAGATAGATTATCCCCAGCTCATCCAGCCAGATCTCTATGATACAAACAAAGTCATACAAACCTAGATATGAATGTAAAGATTCCCATTTGGCAGAATAGCTGATACATATTGAAATAGTTTAATAACAATTTAATGAAACTTAGCCAGATTTTTACAGGATTTTGTTTTTAACAAACTTTAGTTGCTGCTGTGTTTCAACTTAGATGAAATTCAATAAAACAATTATACACCATAACCAAGAAATTTGAAGGGAAGGCAACATTATTCTTGGTAGTTTCAAACAGGCCAGATGTAAATGATGCTGAGGATCTTGATTGTAAGCCTGAGGGCAGGGAACTGTCCAATTAAAAAGATTGTATGTATGGCGCTGTGTAAATTTACAGCGCTGTATAAATATAGGTTAGTAATAATAATAATAATAATTAATATTTCCCCCCAAAGAGGCATTCAGCATATTTCCATCAGTCGCCTATCAAGGTCTGGTTTAGAAGCCACTGGGAAAGTCATTCTATTCATCCAGTTAGACTTACTGTTTACCAAACTAACCTGCTGTCACCCACCTACTAGTTATTGAATTACATGGATTTAATTCAAAATGAATGTGGGCTGAGATTTGATATCCTAAACCCCATAGATCAGAATACATTATGGAATTAAAATTCACAGAACTGTTTAATACCAGAAAATAAGAAGCCAGCCATTTTATACAGCACAAATAAGGCTTCTAATATCCTAGCATAATTGGCAACCTTCTTTAACAGCAATCCTTCCTCTTGGTTTCAGCTTATGGTGACTCTATTAATGACAGGAATCCAAGGCCTGGGACAGACCGCCCGAAAAGGGCAGCCTGCCTGTGGCTTTTTTTCCTCCTGAGGGAAACTGCCACCAACAAACTACACGGCTTCGCTCCGGAGGAACAAGAACACACAAAAGTTCTTTTCCTTCTGTGCCAGTTACGTCCAAGTGCGCCAATGGATGAAGTGATGGTGCACTCGTGACTTAACTGGTGAGGCATGGCATGCGGACGCTATGCGTCTGTTACGTCATAATGGTGGTGCCCGTGTACATGGGCACTGCCATTATCACACCACCAGTATGTGTTAGGGTTAGGGACCGTGTGGTTGCTGAGCGGTCCCTAACCCTAGCTACGCCGCCACCATGCTACAAACAGCCCGTTTGTCCCACGCCCAAGATACCCTTTTATAAACAGTGATACTAAGGTCATACAAACTCAGGATTGTGGCTTCCTTGAGTGAGTCTATCCACCTTCAATATGGGTTTTCTCTTTTTTTTCTAATGCCTTCCAGTTCACCAAACATCATTGTCTTTTTTTAATGAGTCATGTAGTCTCACAATGTGTCCAAAGCTCAGCTTAGGCATTTAAGCTTCTAGGGAGAGTTCAAACTTAATTTGCTTTCGGATGTATTTATTGTTTTCCTTTTGGCAGCCCATGGTATCTGTAGAACTCTCGTTCAGCACTACAGTTCAAACATTCTCCCCTGTTGGGTTTCTTCTCTGTGTCGCTTTCACAACTATACACAGAAATCAGAAATACTATCATGGATGATCCTGACCTTGGTCTATAATAATACATCTTCACATTATAATCTTAAATCTCTTCATGATCTACTGTAAAGGTATAGAAATAATCTCTGGTCATCATTATTTTTCCTTCTTAATTTTCATCTGTAACTTTGCTTTTGTCCTTTCTTGCTTGACTTTCCTCAATAGACCTTCCAAGTCTTTTCCGTTTTATGCTAGTAGCATGGTGCCATCTGCATATCTTAAATTATTGATATTCCTTTGTCCAATTTTAATTCCTACTTCCTGCAAGTCTAATCCAGTTTTTTGTTTGATATAATTTGGATATAAATTAAACAGAAAGGGTGATAAAACACAACCTTACCTGACCCCTTTGCCAATTGGACACCATTTTGTTTCTCCATATTCTGTTCTGAGAATAAGG
The DNA here is from genome assembly GCF_019175285.1 of Sceloporus undulatus. NCBI lineage: Eukaryota > Metazoa > Chordata > Lepidosauria > Squamata > Phrynosomatidae > Sceloporus > Sceloporus undulatus. Next base: position 120,058,558 of record NC_056524.1, read on the forward strand.
CATCTCAACCTGAGTACTTTCCATTCTGTTTTATTATAGTTAATCTGTCTCTTCAATCAATGGGGGTCAATATTTAGCAGAATTTTCAAAATATGAATGTGGAGAAAGTGAAATTGATAGATTTATCAATCTCTGTTCAACAACCACTTCTGAATTTCTTAACTCTTCCTACCTATCACCTACCCTAACTTCATTCACCATTTCATCACCCTCCCCTGCTGCTTCTTTTTCCCCCCTTTTTTTCTGGAGGGGGGTTCTTTTTTCTTCTTCTACAATGTAAACACTTGACTATATCATCAGTCCCTGTGGGGGCAAATAATTTCCATAGTTTTCTCCCTGCTGAAGGAAAAAAGAAATATATTGGTTCTTACCCAGTATTTGCCCTTCTGGACTGTTTCTAGATTTTACTCTGCACAAAAATTCTGCACAAATTTTCTCAAATCATATAAAAATGTGAAAAAGGAGGGAAGGTTTACAAAAGACAAGATGTGAAGAGAGAAGAAACTGAAAGAATATTAGACAGCACAATGTTACCTGTTGGATTTCTATAAGAAAGCAAAGCTGCTTATTGTTTACTGTAGTATCCATCTCTGCCCCAGACAAAACATATTGCAACTTATTGTATACCAAAGGGAAAGCTAAGCTAAAAGAAAGACCTGTCAGATGTGTTGGACTGGCACTTCAGAGATCCAGGTTCATGTCCACAGTGAACCATGAAATTTACTGGATGACTTGGGGTTGATGTTTCTCTGTTGCTCAGGTTTACATAACTCACAGTGTTGTTCTGAGGATGAAGTAGAACTGGAGCAAAATCATATACCTCATCATAGAGGAAAGTCAGCAGAGAAAGGATGAAAGAGACCAAAGCTAATGAAAAAGGAGGAAAAAGAAGTAGCATTATTTTTCTATAATATCAAGAAATAAAAGTATTTAATGACTATTAGAATGACTTAGTAAATTGGACATCACATGCATTCCTTTTTATTTAATTTTTTTTCCATTGCTATATGGTTATTATTTGTAGTATGATAGTGCATGCAATACTTAGAGTGTGGATGTAGATGTGAGAAGTTGTAATTTATATGCTGTATATGCTATTTCAAATTATTAAACATTGTGTTTTAATCATTGTTTTGGCATTATATCATTTTGATTCATTATAAGCTTTCTTTTTGATTTCTTCTCTTATTCTTTCAGACCTAAACAGTCTTTTGTTGCTGATAGCACTGGTATTTTCTATCCAAATGACAGGAGATTTGGACATATTGTTCTACCACAGCCATACCTATCAAAATTCAGACAGATAGACCAAAGCATCCCTTAAAAGGTATGCAGACACAGAATAATTGTTGTCTGTACAAAATAGCTGGGAAATAGGTTAGTTTCACATTCCTACACAAACATTTCTTTCTGTGAATTATTTACTGTGTTAGAATCATAGAATCACAGAATCGTAGAGTTGGAAGAGACCGCAAGGGCCATCCAGTCCAACCCCCTGCCATGCAGGAAATCCAAATCAAAGCATCCCCGACAGATGGCCATCTAGCCTCTGCTTAAAGACCTCCAAGGAAGGAGACTCCACTACACTCCGGGGGAGTTTGTTCCACTGTCGAACAGCCCTTACTGTCAGGAAGTTCTTCCTAATGTTGAGGTGGAATCTCTTTTGCTGTAGCTTGCATCCATTGCTCCGGGTCCTAGTCTCTGGAGCAGCAGAAAACAAGCTTGCTCCCTCCTCAATATGACATCCCTTCAAATATTTAAACAGGGCTATCATATCACCTCTTAACCTTCTCTTCTCCAGGCTAAACATCCCCAGCTCCCTGAGTCTTTCCTCATAGGGCATGGCTTCCAGACCCTTCACCATTTTAGTCGCCTTCCTTTGGACACGCTCCAATTTCTCAACATCCTTTTTAAACTGTGGTGCCCAGAACTGGACACACTATTCCAGGTGGGGCCTGACCAGAGAAGAATAGAGTAACACTAATACTTCCCTTGATCAGGACACTATACTTCTATTGATGCAGCCTAAAATTGCATTGGCCTTTTTAGCTGCTGTGTCACACTGTTGACTCATGTTCAACTTGTGGTCTTCTTGGACTCCCAGATCCCTTTCACATGTAGTTTCATTCAGCCAGGTGTCGCCCATCCTATATCTGTGCATTTCATTTTTCTGTCCTAAGAACAAGAATAAGGAGCTTATCTCTTCGAAAAATAAAGTCTCCTTTACCTCAGCACATTCCTCATATCTTTATTTTTATGAATCCACTCCAGAGAAGTAAGATTCCTCTTTTGGGAGTCTGCTTTTACTACAGTTCTTCATTCCAAGCACCTGGTGCTTCAAAGACAGTCCTATCCAGCCATTTGGATTTAATGGTTTTATGCCCTCCATCAGGCATTGATATATATTACTTAAATTGTGAACCAATTAACATTTATTTTATTTTTCCTTTTATAAACAGGAATTTTACTGTTAACTGTCCATGGGAAGTCTTTTAATTGGGGCATGCAACTTATTATTATTTTAACTGCCTTTTAAAATTTTTGTAAATTAATATTTTAGTATTATTGCTTTTTTTTACTATTTATTTATTTATTTATTTATTTATTTATTATATGTATTTATATCACTCTCTTTTCCCAGGACTGGGACTCAGAGCGGCTTCACAGCATTAAAAACAGTACAATTGAAAACATTTTTTAAAAAGTACATCAAAAAGGAAAACAACTTTTGCATTATCTTTTTTTTAGCCATATGTTGATTTAACATACTGTCAGACACTTTGGGTCCCATTTTGAAAGAAAGCCAGCATATGTGTATATGTGTGCGTGTGTGTGTGTCTATGAATACAAACTTTCCATGCCGAACTAGTGCTTCTATATTCTTGACAGGCTAACAACAAATGAACAAAAAGGCTGTTTGCATCATCGTGAGTGGATGAATATAGGAACAAAATGGAATTAGTGTCAGCTGCCTTAGTGTTAAGTCATTTAGTTGGAAATAAACACCATTTTATTTGTCAAGTCAAAAACATAAAATGGGTATGTGTAACTATCTACCTTCCTGCCTGATTGCTCCTGACTACAAAATGGTACGTATAAATGATTAAAAAAAAGGCTATTGAAATAAGCAGCATGTGTTCCAATGGTTTCTAGGATGTCACTAACTACTTAGGTGCTGATACTAGACATGTTTGGTGCTAGATAGCTTTAAAAGTCTGAGGTATCTGAATCTGAAAAATCTCGTGTTCACAGTTCACATAGCTGTGAACTTGTCTGCTGCTTGTCCAGAGGACTGAACCCAAAATTGTTAATTGCCATTAAGCCAGCTTTGATTTATGGTAATCATATGAGAGTCCTTCAAGAAACCACTGTTCAGATCCAGCAAACTCATGGTTATGGCTTTCTTGACTGGGTCTATCCATCTGTAATGAGGCCTTGCTCATTTCCTGATGTCTCTGAAAATGGATAGAAAACAAAAGAAAAGAAATATTGACTGAACTTTAGTAGGAATGCCTGGCAGTAAGATCTGTCTGGCAGAGAATCAGACTGTCTTGAAAGCCTGTGAATACCTTCATTGGAGGTGTTTAAACATAGATTAGATGGCCACCTCTTGGCTACTATAGATATACAGTCAGCCCTTCACATTCATGGGTTTCATTTTCACGAATTTGATAATTTGTGTTTGTTTCCCTACACACAGAGACTACAAGGCCTGAAATATCCCACAATGGCAGGAGAGAAGTGGCAGTTTGCTCAGATTCCTTAGGTTCCTCAGGGTTTTTTTTGGGGGGGGGGGGGATTGTTAGATATATTCATGGTTTTTCCACTTTTGTGGGAGTCCTGAGCCTCTAACCACCATGAATGTGAAGGACCAACTTTAGATTCCTTCACTGGCTAAATGACCCTTTCAGTCCCTTCCAAGACTGTATAACTTTTTCATCTGGGTAGTCATCTTCTTACCTTGCTGGGCTTGGTATCATGGACTTTAGCCCTAATGATAATAAATGCTGGATATATCACTGCTGAAATAATATGAAAGTATTATTTCCCTTTATCACATCATGTTGTGGTGAACAAATAAAACAATTGGTGACAAAAGATCAAAAGCTAAGAAACATAAGCTTTGTCTATTCAGTTGGTTCTAATTATGCTAATTGCTGACAATTTATCAGTTTACCATCAACTCCATACCTTTCTTTTGAATTCCCCTCTATTGTGCATGTTTAGACTTCTAAGGAAGCAAAATGGTAATGAGAGAGTAGCTGATCTGTATAAACAACCATTTGTTATTTTGCAAGTGGGTCATAATGCAAACAAGAACAACAAAAGAAAAGAAAGAAGAAAGAAGAAAAAAATATTTAAAAAATCAGTGCCTGCTGTTTTCTTGCTTACTCTACAGAAGGTTTTGGACAATAAACACCTTTAACAGCCAGACTATTAAACTCAGAAACTTGTGAAAATTAATTTTGCAAAACACACAACTTTTTTCTCTCATATCCCTTAAATTTTATATTTATATTTTATTAATGCTTTTGTATTGTTTTTAATGTGTATTGTTTTAAGTATGTTGTTAGCTTCCTTGTATCCCATTATCAGGAGAAAGATGGGATATAAATTAATATATCCTCCTTCTCTTACTCTTCATCATCATTATCATCATCATTTCTCTGTCAGACATGCACCTGGAATTTTGAAGTTTGCAAGCCATTACTATTTCTGATCCATTTTAGAGAGTATATTCTCTCAAGATCCCAGGTCCACTCCACCACTGAGGCCTGATCTGGTGACACTAAATCACTAATCCTATGCCAGTCTCATATATAAAGCTATGCCAATCCCATATACGATGTCACAACTATGATCTGAATGTGGGTAGTTAGGTTTTGAGGAAGTATATTAACTTCCTCAGCTGCATGGTTTGCCGGTATGCACTTTTGGGATTGAATGCCTGGCATTTATTTGGGCTGAAATCAGAATCCCGTGTGTTTCATTCCCTTACATAGATCTGGAAAGGCAAATATTTAACATACACATGAACATTACCTATTATTGTCCAGATACCATTTCCCTCTAGGGGTATATGTTCACTCCTTGAAAATGAATGGGAGATCTAGCCTCAAAATGGTGAAACTAACACTTTTATAAACCATCTTCGTTTCAGCAAGCAAAATGAAAAACTGGCAACTAAAGGCTAGTGAAACTGCATGAGCAACTCTAAAGTCTTTTAGAGTGCTTCTGGTAATAATAATTGTGGTATTAGACTTGAAGAACCTCTGCAACATTGCCATGAGCCCAGGGCTGCTTCTGTCTTCCAAAACTGATGGATATAGTTTAGTGATGGATATAGCATAGTGAAAGAACTCACCTTCTGCAAGCAGAAAGTTCCAGATTAGTTCCCTTAGGCCCAAAAGGGGCAGGCCAAATAGAGCAGTAGGAGACTACACTGACACCATTCACACCAGGACTGCAGCAACCACATGTGCCCAGTCCCAATCTGAGCCACTGCTGCAGTCCTGAACCAGACTGCTGGAAGGAATGGATTCTATCCGCTCCTTCTTGGCCTGGTTCTTTGCAAATAATGCAGTCTCGGTGTGGATTCAGGCCGCATTCAGGGTGTGCCATTTACAAGGTGCACACCCTGAATGCAGCCTGAAGCTGCGTCATTTTGTCCATGTGTTTCAGGCCTCAGATTTCCAATTTTTGAATATGAGCAGGTAGCCCAAGAAACACAGAGACAATGGAAGAACAACGATTGAGCACACTAATGACTGTATGCATTCTCATACAGTATTCTTTTTTTACCGTGCTCCACCAGATGCAACAGGGATTCATGGGGAAATTATTCCTGAGAAGAATCAACAAAATAGGGTGCTTGGTCATTCAATTTTGCCAGATTATTGGGAGGGGGGGATGAGGCCCATGTAGCCTAATTTTAGGTCCAGCATGAGCCCCACTCCCTACCCCAGGACCATGCACCACACTGTACAACAACATGAAATTGGCTGGATTTGGTGTGTGTGTATTCACATGCTCACATTCATGCATACACATTGTAAAATGAGGGACTGGGCAATATTTCTGTCATTCTGCAGTCACTTAAAAAAAATCCAGTTTCCACAATGACCAAAACAGTGAGTTACAGTAGTTTAGGTTGGACTTAACACTACTGTAGTTCCCTAATAAGGTGCCAGTCAATGTTGAAGTTATCACTTTCCTACTACCAAAATTGAAAAGAGATACAGTTCTCTCAGTCAGGCTCTTCCTTTGGTTATCCAACAGCCAAACCATCCCATCTGCACAAAAGTCAATATTACTTCTGTAGCTAAGAGTAAGCTTCTTATGTCAGCACTTTCATTAAATTTATATGCAAATGTCAAAGACTAATTTATTTTTTAAAGTGAAGGTTATAATCCTTTTTTTTTTAAGGAAGGTATGACTTCTTAGCATTCATACCTTGTTCAAATATACTGGCCAGTCCAGAATAATATAGTGAAAAGTAATGGCAGGCTTTGAGTGTAAAACGAATTGCATGAAATAATTTGCAGAAAGAAAATACAGATAGGAACACTACATATTTTATTCCTTTTCTCCTTCTCTCTCTTAATAGTGAAATACACCTATGCGCAGTATGTCGTCCTTTCAGCATACAGCTCAATTCTTCAGCTCTGAGCTGTGCAAATTTGAGAGAAACTGAACTTCTTATCTCATCACTTAATTTAAATCAATTTTATTGCTTGAGTAATAAGGATCTGCTTGTTCCTTTAATTTTAAAATCCTAAGTACTTGAGATATTTGCCTAGCAAATTTGATGCTTTAATTCATTGCCCCCAGGAGAGGAAAAGTGCTGTTGTTTGGCCATGGACCAGTTGTGTGCTGCCAAGATTTAACAGTAAAGGTAGAAATGCGCAGTATAATCTGTGTTTCATTTTCTGAAATTCCTAAAGTATATGAACATTGTTTTCTGTGGGGTTTTCAGGCTATGTGGCCATGTTTTTGAAGAATTTATTCCTGATGTTTTGCCTGCATCTGTGGCTGACATCTTCACAGATCATCCAGCCACAGATGCAGGTGAAACATCAGGAATAAACTCATCTAGAACATAGCCACATAGCCCGAGAAACCCACAAACAATTATGGATGCCAGCCATGAAAGCCTTGGACATCATATATGAACATTACTTGCTAACCACTCCCCTCATACATGATTCTAAATCTGTTTGCTACCAAGGAAAACTACTTTTCTAGCAGATGAACATAAGTCTCACTTTGATTTCTTTATAAAGGGTTTCTCTGTTTTGTTTCATTTCATAAAATTTTCAATGTTTTCATGAAAAGTGGAGCAACAGTAAGATTGCCATAAATCCTAATGGATTTGGGCACCTGTACTCCAGAAAAGTTACTTTTTTAAGCTTTACACAAAAGAATATATCACATTATTACACTGTACTTGCTCCAAGGGGGGGGAAATCTATTCCTCTGTAAATGAAGCCAGATGTTGTTTGCCTCTTTTAGGGTTTGGAATGAGTTTCCCAAAACCCAAGGTGTGTGTTTGAGACTGTAGTGAGAGTCAAAAGTCTCAACCCCCCCATCTCCATCTTCTATGTAATATTGTGTTAGTTATTTAAATACAGCTATCATATCACTTCTCAACCTTCTATATGCTATGCTAAGCATACTCATGTCCCTAAGTCATTCTTCATAGGATTTACTTTCCAGACCTTTCAATATCCTGGCCATGCTTGTTCAACATGATACACTTTGTCAATGAACTTCATGGTGTTGTTTTTTCCTCATCACATCATATTGTTAACATATTTCTGAGGTAAAAGACAAACCTCAGAGCATTGGCAGAAAGAATCCTGTCGGTCACAATCCTCTTCTAGCCAGAAATACAAAAGAAGAGTGTTCCACAAATGAGGAGCCAGATTCTGAAAGACTCACAGCCTTTACACAGCCACATACAACAGCCAATAATCCTTTGCCTGTAGTCCTTATATTCATAGTTCTTACATTTGTGCGTTTCATTTTGAATGTGTGAGTGAACATTTTACCAGCTTGTCTGTAAGAATGTTACGAGAGGACCTTGTCTAAATTCTCACTGAAATCAAGATATACTATATCACAGTGTGATATATACCGCAATTCATTTAGAGTAGCTAATTATTCCTGTACTACTAGTTTAGCTCTCTGAGTTTCAGTCCCCTTACTGGACCACTTTTTTCCTATTTGTGTAAGGTTGAACACTGTTTTCCATTTAGAAGAAGACAGAAACATTAGACCTCGAGCAGTTTATAATCTCATTGTCCTCTGTTAGAATCTCACCATCTTCTTCAAGCAGTGAACCTACCAATTTTTTGGGTTGTTGTGGTTGCTCCAGCCTTCCACCATCTTTTCTTTGAAGAGGTAAATATAACCCCATTGTAACACCTAAAACTCCAGTATCCCCTTTCACTTTTCCATTTTGGTTAGCTCTGTCTGCTGTGTGTGTGTTTGAATTGCTATCTTGTGTGAGTGTGTGTGTTTGCATTCTATATATCTTCTAAATAAAGATTCCTTAATTTACAAAGAATCTGGTGTCCTCTCAGTCAGTACTGGTATATATTGGTGGTCCCCAGTCTAAAGGTTATCCAAGCTTCTTACAGAGCTAATTTTGCCAACATTTGAAATACCACTGAATAGCAGTGTGGAGGAAAACAGGTACAGTAATGTTGAGTTGGTTCAGGATATATTTTACTAAAGACTTAGGACATATGTACAGCAGGCACCACAAACTTCTGTGAAAATAGTGAATGCCAAGTTTATTAAATGCTCAGCATCACCTTGATAGAAATCAGCAGTTCTGGTGAACGGTATTAGAAAGGCTCAAAAAAGAAAATCCCTATTAAATTTATTAGATTAGCAAGCCTGAGAGATGGGTCCTTTTTTGTTCATTGCCCCAATGCTTGTGTAATTCCCTTCTTAGGGAGAACTTGCATGACATCTACTTTACTGGCTTTCAAACAGAGCTCGAAATCTCTTTTATTTCAAATTGGTTTTTAATATTTGTTTTTTTTCTGTCTTTATTGCTTTTCTTACACTGCTGTAATATTTTAGTTTTCAGAGCCCAGAAATTGCTTATTTTGATTAAAGCTCTTACAATGTCACATGACCATGCTGCCTGGAGGATTCTGGGAACTGTAGACATAAAGGAACTTTCCAAACTCTGAGATTTAAAGAGTTTTTTTGCTGACACTGTTTATTATGAATTATTTGTTGCAAGCCTCCTTGAGAGTGTACTGCCTTAAAATATTTTAAATCAAATTAAAGAATAATAAATGATAAAGTGACCATCTTTCAATGATGAAAAGCCCTTGCTATCCATTCAGAATTACTGAGTTCTGGCAGTCATTCAGAATTGTTGAGTTCTTTTGTTCAGCATTAAGCTTGATGGTTACTTCAGAAAAAATGCTGTCCATGACACTGAGATACCAAAAACAGAACATAGAATGCAGCTTCTATATCTGTAATATGCTGGACATTTTGCTTAGTAACCTTTGTGAACTTGCCTTCCTCCTTCTCTCATAGGCTGGCTGCACTAAAGTAGACTTTTGACTATCTCACTATCATTTTGGTTCCCAGTAATTAGCCTGACAGAGAATAATCTACACTTATTTTAACTTACAACCTGGACAAGATTTATGACACCTTTTGGATATGATTTAAAGAGAAATGACAGGGAATGTTTCACTGAAGCTTGATGTAGAAGACAGTGACTTCTCTCTGAGTATGCCTTCAAGAAATATGCAGCTGCTTGATGAGGGAGAAAGAGTCCATGCCTAAAGAAAAATATCCAGGATAAATTTGTAAAACTGTCATGGTCCCAGAATCCCTGACACAAAGTACACCAGCTTGTCTACATTTTGTGCCCTCATTGTCACCGTAATTCAAAAAAAGTCTCAATTTTGTCTTGAGACAAGCTAGCAAAGTAGAATAAAATGGATTTGTAGTTTTCCACTGACATCCTCATCTGAGATGGATAAGAGAGTGTCAGACTCTTTCACAGTAGGTCATCCAGAAATTGTTGGAATGGAGCTCCCATGAACCCTCACTATTGAGAGATACTTACCCATCTCTGTTTGATACGCTAACTTAGGATCTATACACTAACTTAGTATCTTGTGCTCAGTTTCCCTTTATTTCCCAATTCAGTTAAAATAACAGTACATCACTGGCTAGTTGACTATGAAAAGCCCCGAGTTTTCAGGTGTTCCCACAAGAACTGTAAGACATGCAATTTGAGTCCAGGACCCAGCTTTTTTCATTTATGAAAAGACAGACATGGTTCTTTCAGTCACTTAAAAACTGCCACATGAAAACCACCCCACCTTTTCATATCATTTGCATGATATGCATGTTGTGTCATTTGCAACAACTGATTTGAGATCCTCAAAATCAGTGTCAAGCTAAGTGTTGACTCGCTGGTAGATAAAAGCACAGGTTGCTTTCAACCTGCTTTCAGCCTGCTACAAATGATTTGGATGTTACAGAACATTATTTAGGAAAGAAGGAAAACCACCTATAGTTAGAAAAAGATAAAATAGACAGGTGGAGGGAACATTTGCATCCCACCTGGAAATTAAGTCATACTTACAAGTCGATTTGTGTATCTGTATCTGGTTTACCTGGGACTAAGCTCATTAAGTCCAGTGTGGCCATGTTTTGTGTCTGCAAGGGAGGCTGCCTATTTCTGACAAGAAATGCCATGTTTGGCATGGGCATACATTTCCATCCATAAATTTTGGCTTTAAACTGTAAAATTATTCTAATTTGAGAGATGCAAATATTAGCCAGTTTGGCTGAACTAACAGAGCTCCATTCACTTTCGCAGTGCTGGATACTACAAGTAAGTACAGCAATTTATTCCATTAAGGCTGATAGGGCTATTACTTTAATGGTGTTGAATCTGAGTCATTATGATGGATAAACAATTCTACCGATGGTTATCCCAATGCTAATAATTGTCCTCAGTTTACTACCTGTGAATACATGCAATATGAGTTGAAATGGTTGTACTTTTCTCTCTGAATAGAAAAATGAAGAAAAATAAATAGAAGTGCATTTTGTGCTTACTCAGATGGGAGTTTAATGAGCTTTACTCCTATGTAAGCAACACTATAGGAGTTAATGCTGATTGTGCTCATAATGTATGTATAATACAGTAGTTGATCTGGCCAGTATGGAGTTATTTGTAGAGCAAATCTTAGGATGGGACAATTAATTCATGCAAATTTTGATAACAGGCTTAATCATAGCTCCTTATCATTGTTATAGCTTCAGACTGTCGGTTCTTCATTTTGTTTTATTCAGACAATCTTGTAAAATCCCATCCATCTTACATTATACTGCCCTTGATCCCCTAAGCTTTTGGTAGGCAATGCAGTGTGGAAAGCAAAATGGGTAATATATTCCAACTTTAAGGAAGCCCAGTAGACAAGATAAGACAAAATGATGCTGATAGGTAGCAGAAGCTACCCATGCATATTGGAAGCTTAAAATCTGAGCTGGAATATATGGGGTATGCATGTCAGGTTTGGTGTTACTAAAATGTATCATCAAGAAAAACTGTAACCTACTTAAGCTCAGACTCCATTACTCCATCCCATAGCCTTCATATCAATCACAAGGACTGCAGTTTACACAGAACTTAGCAGGCAGTTTATTATAGATGATGCTAATGACAAACAAATCTTTACTCACCGTCCCATGCAAGCTCAACAAAAAACCAAATGATACAGTAAAATGTATGCTTCCATCTTAATAGATTTAGCTGTTTGTGCCAGTATATTGTCATTAAATGACTGGAACAATAAAAGAGCATATCCCTTACTTTATATTATCAGTGGTACTTCTGCTTACCATAGTGATATATGCCATATCTGAAACTTGATTCTGTAATGCAGTGCAAACACTGATTCCTGAATATGACAAACTTGATTATAGCATTTCCAAATAAGGTTTGTCTTTGTGGCAAACAATACTTTCCAGATGATGGACACTTTTGCATCTCTTTGAAATTTATATGAATCTTTACATGCTGGCTAATGGAATTCTAGAACATTTGTGTATCCAAGAATAACTTTCCCCAAGTTCTCATACAAATGCTTTGGATTTTTCGTAAGGATTAAAATAGACAATTTCACTCCATGATCAGGTTGAAATGCATGGGCGCTTAAGAAAACAGTGCACAATTCATGTTGCCTAATAGGAACACCCAGAAACTATCTTGTTTCAAAATCTTTGTACTTTATGGCTTGATTTCTCAATACATTTTCATAAATGTTGTCAGGTAGAAAAAGAAATAAAAAAAAATAAAGATGAGCAAACTTCCCCCCCCCCCCCCACATGCCTTTATTTACTGAAAGAGAAACAGAAGAGACAACTAAATGAAATAAAGTAGATGAGATTTTCCTTCAGTCACTAAATTTTGCCGCAACAGGGAAAGATTTAAAAATAGGAAGCTAATGGATTGGTACTTAAGTCTTTGAGATTTACCCTTGAAGAAAAGTAAAACACTGTACATTTTACCTCTGCAGCACCTAAATGTTTTTCCTCAGAAACAATACAGAGACATCTTGAGAAATCCAATGTTCTCTGCCTAAGAAAGGGACAGTTAGTTTCATGCAGAACAAGGACAGACTAGATCTCAAGGGAAGTTGCTAATGGAGTTATAAATTTATTACTTCTGTTTTATTGCCTTTTTGTCCTTAGTCCCCACATGGCCAAGAAGGGGAGTAGCCTTTGCCTCCATTGATATATCTCCAGAACAATTGAATTACAACAGAAAAAAATATATAATAAAAATATGGACTGTGACTTTACCATCATTACATTTCTTCTCCTGTATGATTTTTAAACATATTGTGCCTGATGAAGAAGCCAGTGATGTTTTGAAGGTCTGCATAATGTATTTTGTGCATTTTAACTGGCCAATAAATGCATCACTGTTTTGTGGACTTCATATTTTATATTTTGCTTCAGGGCCAGGATACATACTTCTCAATATTTTCATTCCCTACATGAGAGACTGAAGATAAATTTCAGTTGGTGGAGAAAAAATTCTTATTGGGGGCCATGCTGTCATTTTGCTCCCCTCTGTTGCTATATCCTGGATTGCATTTGCCAATATTCTTCATCAGTGGCTATGATGATTTAGGGTTAAATGTAGTTTTAGTTGAACATATTATTTGCTTTTTCTCTATACCTTGTAAATGGGTTAAGTTCAAAGGAAATAATGGCGGGTTATAGACCGCCGAAAAGCGGCGGTCTGGCTCCGCCACCGCTTGCAGCGTCCGGGAGATGCAGCCTTTAAACGGCGCAACTCCCGGATGCTGCAGAGAAGGAGCGCGGAAATCACGCTCCTTCTCAGGCCCCGGAAGAGGCGTCGCAAGTGCCAAAGGGCGCACTTGCGGCGTCACTTCCGGTGCGCCACGTGCGGACGCAGAGCGTCCGTTACGTCAATATGGCGGCCCCCATGTGGAAGGGGCTCTGCCATATTGCACGTATTCCATACATACTAGGGTTAGGGAGGTGCAGAAGCACCGCCCCTTCCTAACCCTAATATGTATGGAATACGTATTTTTTGGCAGTGTGTAACCCGCCAATATAACAGAAAGGGATGCAAATTTTCATAAACTGGATTATCACATGCAAGAATGAATAAATTTAATATTTTTTCTCCTTACTGCAATGAAATATGTGCAGTTTCTGAAGTTATTCACAGTTTTGGACTTAATCTGTAATAAATAAATAAATAAATAAATAAATAAATAAAAATAACTGCATGTGGGAATAAGTCCTGATCTAAAAAGATTCCCACCCATCTAGGATTTCCCCCCTCAGGTTCCTCCTCAGACAACCAATTTTTCAAGTATTTTTGAATATTATCTCTGTCCCTGATGACAAGTACACCTCTCCTTCCATCTCAATTGACATTTTTCCAAATATTTCTCCACATAACAAACGGTACTTAAGCTTAGAGAATTACTAAATTACTTTTCTCTTATGCTGAATAAGAATTCAGAGTACCCACTGTTCAGAAGAGTTATCCAGTATCTGTTACTAAGCCAAAGAGCCAGTATTGTCAAAGATGACTCTGTGAACATGTGTCCAGCATGACTGCACAGACCAAACCTAAAATTGGACATGTAAACTATCTTCATTGGATTATACTAAAATGAAAAACAAAACAAAACAAAAAATTAATTACAACTTGAAGGCTCCAACCTACACTTTGGTCTGTGCAAAATAGACTTGGTCTATGATGCATCTCAGAGACCAAGTGTATAAAAGCTTATACTACAATTTTTTTTCCAACAAATAGGAATGATTCCAGCCCCTTCCTTTCCTTCTCCCTGAGTCCTCTAAAATGCAAATTATTTTTTTCCCTTGATTCTCCCAGTCTTCCAAATTTATCTTTTATTTCCTCCTGAAATCTTTTTAGGTCTTTGGTTTCAATCAGTAAGGCAAGTACTTGTTCCATATGCAATTGGTTGTAGCAACTGTCTCTTTTAGGGTGAATTTGATCTCAACCAGTTTTTTGTGTGGTGGATCAAGCAGCAGTTTCATTTCAAAAATAAACCTATTTGGCAATCAAGCAATCTCCCTCATAAATTCTGGTTATTCTGTTTAGTTGCTGGAACTCCTGGGGAAGAAAGTGATTTCAAATGGGAACACATCATGTCTGCTAGTTTCACTGTTACACTCTCCACTTTTCCAGCCCTATCTTATGCATCCAACAAAAAGAAGAAATCACTCATATATTGAGCTGTGCAGAGACTACCCTCTACATTTGCTTAGCCAATCCCTGCTGGCTCATATTCTTATGTTAAGCCTTTATTGCACATGATATTAAGCTTTTATTAAAGATTTTCTCATTAAATGACCTGTGAGCCACCTATTAAAATTATTAGAGCTCCCCAAAACAGTCTTTTTTTAAAGGATGCATTTTCAAATCACTTAAATTGCCTCCACCCCCAATGCTGATGGTTTCTGTTCCCAAAAAGAAATAAAATTAAACTTGACAGTATGTGGAAAATGAAAATAAGATATGCTCTTAAATTATATTTCCCAGAAAACTAGAATAAATTGAACAAAATTACTTGTGAAATAGTGTTATTTATGTGTCTGCATCACCAAGGTAATAACTTATGGACGTTTATGACTACAAATGAAATGCTATCAGAAATTTGCAATACATTTCTTGGTTGTAGATTAATAACAAAGGTCTATAATTTTTTGGCGGGGGGAAAGACTTCAGTTTGAAGACACCTCATGTATAATAGCATTTCTGCATGAATCTCAAAGACAAGTGTTTATGTTTATTCTATTTTATTTTAAATCCATCTTTTTTTCATTTCAACATCCAGCTTCCCAAGAAATTGAAAAGAGCAATAGGCAGAGAATTGTTCAGCCTCAAAGGAACATTGACATCGGCAGCTTACATTTCAAGAAGTGTTCCTTCATGTACATTTGAGGACCTTCACCTTGGAACAGTCCGGGAATCAGGGGGAAATATGGGTACAAAAGTGGGAATGGGTGGGAATTAGTGCAATATTTGAAACTCGTATTTCATACAAGTAACAACAGGGCTTCTACAAGTAACAATTGTCCAAATGGATGGGATGATCTACCTGTTCGGAGAATATTGCTTATCCTTATTGCATATGCTGCCTGGATAGGGTCATAAAACGGACACCTAAAATAGTGTAATATCTTCAAATTTGTATTTTCTTTTAAGCTTGGAATAATTTTGCATGTTTTACAGCTAGCAAGCCTGGGATAGTGGCAAGATCAAGTTCTCCTCCAAAAAGTGAGATTTGTACTTCACAAAGTACTTACTTAGATTCTGGAAGGGTTAGATAAGCTTATGACTGCACACACTACCCAGTTTCATCATTATATATGGTCACTTGTAGTACACCTTCAAATTGTTTTCGACATATAGTGATGCTAAGATAAATCTACCATGGGGTTTTCTTGGCAAGATTTGTGCAGGGATGTTGGTTGTCTTTCCTTCCTTCAGAGGCTGAGAGAATGTGACTTGTGCAGGTCATCCAATGGGTTTCCATGGCTGAACCCTCGTCTCCAGAGTCCTAGTCCAATGCTCAAACTACTACACCAAGCTGCATTTCCCTATTGTTACTAGACAAAAGAATTAGAAATCATGAGTATGATGGTTGGTGACCCTAATTAATGAACTTATGAATTCTGATCGGTGCTTGTCTGTTTTGTTGTTCTCATGTTTTGTGATGGTTGATCTTTTTGTACAAATAAAATTGCTTGCAAACAAACTAATCCTGGAAATGCCTTTGTTCTGTATTAACACAGGCAACTTTTAAAATCCTAATTAATTCAAGTCATTGCAACTGAAATACAAGTGAGGTGAAATAAACGATCAACTTAATAGAATTGCCTAATGGCCACTAGCATTTTTAATTGTGCTTTGTGGGTACAATTACATCCTAATTAATCAAGAAAATTGGAAGACTCAAATGATGGAGGGGAGGGGTTTACAAGAATCAATTTGGCAAGGTCTAAGCAGCCAGATCTGCATTTATGCATCAAGGAGGGAGAGGGGGGCGGGAATTACCTCTCAAATCACTTTTGCAGGAGCTGTAGCACTTTGGAAGAACAGAGGTAACTTCTTCCAGCTGTCAGAGCTGGTTAACTGTGCATCACACATATTCTGACCCACATTACAGCAGACTTCATTTGTCAAAGGCCCTTCAGGTTGTAGAGTGCAGTACCAGATCATGTAAGAAGTTAAATAAACTGCAGTTTTTCTGCCTTTTCTAATTAATAGGTATGCTGAGATATTTTTTTAAACAAAAGTGCAGAAAAGTGGGAACATTATTCATATAGGACAAGATCACAAACAAGTTGGTGAACGAACCCTTGCCTGAAACTGAAATGTGAATAGATGGGCAATTGAAGATCATGTCTCATTATTCTGTTTTGCATGACTATTTAATATTTAATAGTACAGGCAAAGGAGGAATGGAGAAGGAAAGCAGTGCTTTTCAATATGCACACGCGCACGCGCGCGCACACACACACACGCAGTTAGGGCCATTGACAAAGTAAGCACAGCAAAGTTGATATTTCAAGTCCAAAAAGGCAACATACTTAGATATTGCTCAGATAAACACTCAAGGGTGGACTAGGTGAAACAACAAATCTACCACCATGTTAAGAAATTTAATATACAAATGGTGGGATACACACCGTCCAAAAAGGGCAGTCTGCCAACGCCTCCATTTCTGCCAGCGGGAAGCCTCAGCTGCCAAATGGCGAGGTTTCCCAGCAGCGGAAAAAGAACCCACAAAAAGCGGGTTCTATTTGCGGCGCGCTTGTGATGCCCAAGTGCATAAATGGTGCACTTGTGATGTTGCCAGCGCGATGGGACGTGTGGACGCTACGTGTCAGTCACATCAAAATGGCAGCACCCATGTATACAGGGTGCCACCATGTTGATGACCCGTCATGTGCTAGGGGTGAGGCCGGTATGAACGCTGCGTCCTCGGCCAACCCCTAGCACATGACGGGGGTGGCGCAAAGGCCCATTTAAATTGGGCCAAAAGCCCATATTGAAGAGCCTTACTTAAGGGCAAAACAGAAGACCACTTTGTGATGGCTGTGCCAGCGATGCAGAGGAGAAAGGTGCCGCAGCAGCTGCCCCTTTCTCTTCTTTGGCACTGAGGGTGTCCAGGGGCATGAAGCCCCAACTACATCCCTTTGGCCTGGAAAAGTGGCAGATTAGGGCTGCAGGATGGATTGGGGCCGCAGGGCTGCCGGTGTCTGTACTGTGCCAAAGAGAACAGGTCTAGAGAGAGGGAAGAAGCAAGTATGCAATATTGATGGAAAGGAGGTGGGAATGCTAGGGGAAAGAAGCCTATGGAGGGTACCTTGTTCAAGATCTTCATTCAAAAGAAGTTACAGGTCATTATGCTATAAGCTATCCCTCCTACAGCCTTGTAATAATGTGTGGGGAAGACTGGGAATTCCACACCCTCCAAAATTTCACATGTGGCCAAGCAACATCAGAGAGTATCAAGATGACAAATGTTGGGAGGGTGAACACAGAATCTAGGAAACTGTAACCAGGACAGGAGCTATGCCTTAATATCAGCTCACTCCTGGGGAATTAGATATTAGCTTGAATTACTGGCTGGGTTATGCAGACCTGAGATCATAACTATGGATACCAAAGTAGGAGGCACAAGGGACCACAGAAACAAATCATAATTGAATTGTATTTTATTTCAAAGGGGAAAACCAACATACATTCTTAACAATCACTTACACAAGCACACAAAGCTGAGAAATAAAGATGTTAGGTTGGAACAGAGTAAGGCCTTGTAAAGAAAATATGACACCTATTTGGATGCTGCTCCTCTTGATGATATTCTGGGACAGGAAAGGGGAACCCCGTCATTCCCGAGGACACTGGAGTTTGGTGAGTGAAAAAGGAGTTTAGCAAATTAGAAACTGGCAGCACCTCTGCTAATCCAACTAAACAAAGGAAAGGTTCCCGAATTTATAGGAAATGTGTGCCCTGGGGCAAAATCCAGAGAGATGATGTGCCCAAGTGCTCCGAATGATTGATAAGCCTAAGTGACACTTTGAAGTTGAGTCTTCCAAAGGTGTAACATGGGGGTGTGAATGGGTGTATTCCTGCAGCAGGATGGTTTACAGAGTTGTTTACTCTGACTGGAGCTATCCTGGTGTCTCATAGCTAGGCTCTTTATCACCTCCTCCAATATGTCCAGAAAATAGACCCTCTTAGTGACTCATAAGCTAGCTGATGTGACCTGCTCATTTTAACATAATGGTGTAGGATCATAGAAGCTGATTTTATAGCAACTCTGATATCAAAGAGGAGGGCTTGGGTTTGGTGTGTTTAGGGCTAACAAAAGGTTGTAACAGTTTGCTTTTGCCTAAACCTTTTGAAAATAGGACGACTCTGTCCTATACTATTCTCTCTCTCCACTGAGTTGAGGATAAGTAACTTTTGCATTTTTAAATTCTGTCTGCATTCATTCAAGTAAACCAATGAGAAAGAAAGACAGTGGGAGAATAGAGACAAAGTGGAACAGTTTTAAAAAGTGGGATGAAAGATTGCTAATTAGGACTTCCCCTGCCAAACTGGGACAGTATATGATTCAATTTTGGAATAGCTACTCTATACAATTAGAAACAAACAAACAAACGGTGTGACTACTGTTGGACCTATTAAATCAAATTTTAAGTACATGTTTGGCTCTTTACCTGTGTGCAAAATGTCCCATTGTGTTAATATGTTATGGGAGAAAGGTTTTAGCCTTGCTTTTCTTTGTAATATTGGTGAGGGACAGACTGCTGAGAAACAGCGGTCTGCCGGTGCCTGTTTTTGCTCCGCGGGGACAGTCTGGATCAGGCCGAAGTAAGCTATTTTCTGTTCTTATGAGAGACACTTTTAAACACACATATGCACACTCCTCACATACAAACAAAAGAGTTACTGCATCTCAAGAGCATTCTTTTGATTGTGTTGCTCAGTTCTGATAGAAACACAAAAACAATTCCCTATGAGGAACAGCCATGATATGGTGGTGAATTTAAATAGCTAACAACTAGAACTAGCTCAAGCATTTGAATCAAAAAGAGAAAGGGAGTTTTCCTATTACTTTGCTGCTTTACAGGAGCAGAAGCTTGATGATAGGAAACCAAAACAAGTGATATTCCAAGCATTCCAATTGCTGTACAAATAGGCTTTCCATTTTTCTAATTTGCCATCTGTTTCAGGAAAAAAATGGAAATGTAATATTATAGTTAATGGAACTAAATAGCATTCAATATATCATGCCTTTATTACAATGACTATATGAGATAAGCATTCTGTGTTCAGCATAAGTAGAGAGATAGATCTTCTTTTCTCCACCTCTTCTTATAATCTTCTAGCCTTCATCAGTGTTGTAAGAGAGCCAGAATTCACAGGATAAAAGCCTCATAACACTTTTTTTTACCAGGTATGATGCTCTCATTTCTCAGAGCTTTGTCTCAATCCTTATAATATCTTGGGATGGGAAAAATATATGGCTCAGGTCTGGGCTATTTGGCAGATTGTATCTCCCTAAATGAGGCAGCCAAGGCTCTGAGATCCTCAGAAGAGTCCCTTCTCTCCATCTCACCACCATCACAAGCAAAGGTTGGTGGGGACACAAGAAAGGGACTTTTCTGTGGCTGCCCCTAGACTCTGGAAATCCCTTCTCGGGGAGACCAGAATGTCCCTTTCTTTGTTGTCCTTCTGCTGGCAGAGAGAAAATAATGAAGGAAGCAAGGAAGGGGGGTGGGAGGACTTCAGTCACGCTGTCCCTAATAGTTGTGTGGCTGCATGCGCACACCACCATTGGGGACAATGCAGACTTGCCATCTGCGGATGCTCAAATCCACGGATGGCAAGTCTATGGATACTGAGTTCCCACTGTACTGAAGACCTGTCAAATTAACTTGCATCAGTCAGGTAATTTCAGATGAGTTCAGGCAATGTTGGGGAAGTAAAAGGTAAAGGTTTCCTCTTGCCATGAATCTCTAGTTGTAACTGCTTATCTTTATTACCAAGCCAAAGAGCCAGCATTGAGCGAAGATGACTCTAGTGATCATGTGGACAGCATGACTGCACCACATGCTGTTACCTTCCAGTCCAAAGTGGTACTTATTTATCTATTTGTATTTGCATGCTTTCAAACTGCTAAACTGGCAGAAGCTGGAACTAGTGATGGGAGCTTATCCCATCATGCAGCACATGGGTTTCAATCTGCCAGTCTTCCAACCTTACGATTGTCAGAACTGGTGCCTTAACCACTAAGCCACCACATGCCTTTTAATGTTATTAAGGGGTTAACATTTTAAGGGATTAATATTTAAGGGATAAATATTTTTAAGGGGAAATAGGAGGACCTATATACATATGGGGAGGGAATTCCTCCCTGACACTGCACTTAAGGTAAGGGGATGTTAACCAAGTAGAATATCGAATTGTCTCCTGCCTTGGATTTTCTGTCTCTATTCATGCCACTGAATTTCCATATTGATCTGATTTTTTTTGCCTAGTTTAATTATTTCACAAAATTGGAAAAAGCCAAACCAGTTCATCCACTGCACAAATAAAAGACTGACCACATTACCTCACTACACTCTTATGGTGCTGCTATTCCACTTCTACTGCTCTGACTGCCTCCTGTTGCATTCTGAGGTCTGTAGTTCAGTGAGTCCTAAAAGCTCTCTGGCTGAGAATTCTAAATGCTGTCCTTGAACTGCAAATCCCAGAATGCAACAGGAGGCAGCTAGAGCAGTTAAAGTGGAATAGCAGGGCTATAAGAGTGTAGTGTGATAATCTAGAAAGTTTAGTCCATAGCACTTGTGGTAAAGCTTACTTTGTATGTGCACTCCTTAAGAAATAAAGTTGGACATAATGCAACCTTTTATGCAAGATGGTACCCATTTATTTAATATGCAAGCAGAAATCCCATTTGGTTTCATATCCCAACTTCCAAGACTGATCTCTGGGAAGGCATGATATGTTAAATTGCTGAGATTTTAAATTTATAGCAACATGCCCTCTATAGAACTTATAAATGTTTTGTTACATGGTATCTGATACTTTTTGGCTTTTATCATTAATATTTTTTAAGGAAGAAATTCCCATCCTCTCCCACTAATTGTTACAGTGTTTAGGGCTGATGGGAATGGCTGTCTTGCGATGTTGGAAGAGCTACAAGTTTCTACTCCCTCCTCCTTGATTGCACAGGCACTTCATTCTGTAACTGCTGTTTCCATCTGACAAGATCATATTGTATTGCCTGTGGCATATCTGTTAAAGAAGAATAACCACTTGGGGGTGGAGAGGTGAGGCAAAAGAGGTGGGGAAAATATAGTGGAATACATAAGGAAACAAAAAATAGAATTTTAAGAGTTAAACAGTCACATCTCTGGATCTATATGGATATATCAGTGAGCAGCGGGTTTTCTCCTCATTCATTTGTGTTTAATCTCAAGGGGTTTTTTTTTATCTTAGGTATTAAGATTTTCAATATTTTGTCAACTTTCTTGAAGAATAAAAGAAAACAAATTATCTTCTTGTAATCAAGGATGGCTGAAACAAGTCGATTACTGGTATGACAATAGCGCCCAATGGCTTACAATGGAAAGAAGCAGGAGATCAGAATGAACTTATCAAAGAACAGCATAAGTTAATGTTCAGCTAAGATTTATGGCTGCTTTGCTGATTAGCCTTTATAAGACAATCCATAAAACCATGTACAGCAAAAGCATTATATAAAATCACGTTACTATGACAGAGATCATAATAAACTAATGTGACATGTTCATCTCTTTGCATTCCATTTACAGAGGAGCCTTATTTAGATCTTAGATATTATAAGGGCCCTTTAGCTAACTGGTAGACTACAACTTTGCATGCAGAGGTCTGAATTAAGTCGTTGGCATTTATATCATTTGGTAGCAGTTGATGGGGGAGGGGAATTGAATGAATTGCAGACAACTGGACTCCAGGCAAAAGGGCATTTAGCTGTTGATATGCTCAGAGGCAAAAGGAAAGTCCATGGAAAAGGAGAAGCATGAATTGGGAAAAGCTAAACATAGTAAAACAATAAATGGAAAGTATAAACATTGCAAAGCTTGGGGTTGAGTGTGTCAGAGTACAGATCACTCTGGACAGAAAAATGGCAGGGATGTGGCTATGACCCAGACAAAGGTGACAAGGTAATCTGCGTTGAGTTCAGGTGGTAGACATGATGACTCAACATTTGGAGAGTCCTGAGTCACAGGAAGCCAATAGCAGAGGGGCAGGAGGTGAAACCAGCAGGCTTCAATTCTGCAGAGTCACAGCTGTCAGGTGACAGGAAACTGGGTGATATCCCAGGAGTGGGAAGGACTTGAAAGCACAGGAGGGGAAGTGTATATATAAGAGAGAGAAAGCTGACTCCTCAGTGTGGTGATGGTTGTAAATAGGAGTCTGGCAAAGCACTTGGATAGTCTGTTGTATATATCAGTACCCAGATTGAAAACATCTTTGGGAGTACTCAGCAGTCCAGCACTTATTTTTCAGGCTGGCAGCTTCTGTGTGGGAGGATTATTTCTTTGCAGCCTGCACAGAGCTTCACAGCAGAGATCTTTCAGTGGCGTCCCTGTTCCAAGCGTTCTGTCTTCTGCATATTGTATGTTGAATACTGATTTTACGTGCCCCAACAGAGCGACCTAAAGTGAGCAAATTCTATAACAAAGACTTTTACCATATATGGAATAGAAATTATCAGATGTCCTAGCTGGATTCAGGAAAGAAAGAGACACTAGGGATCATAATGCAAACAAATGTTGGATAATGGTGTATACCAAAGAATTTCAAAAGAAAATCAGTCTGTACTTTGTAGATGGTAGCAAAGTCTTTGATTGTGTAGATCATTAAAAATTATGGATTGTTTCTAAATAAATGTGTGTCACAACATTTTATTGTTTATTTATTATATTTATTATATTTATTTATACATATAACCTGTACCCAGGAAAGCAAGCCACTGTTAGGATGGAATACAAAGAAATGAAATAGTTTTCAATTGGCAAGAAGGGCCAAGCAAGGCTGCATTTTATCACCCTTTTGTTTAACATGTATGCTGAACACACACACACACACACACACATATATATATATAAGCAAGATTAGACTTGGAGGAATGTCACATTGCAGATGTCGCAATACTACTAGCAGAAAATAGCAAAGACGGAGAATGATTTCCGAAGAAAATCAAGGAAGAAAGTGCAGAAGCAGGTTTTCAATTGAACATGAACAAAACAAAAATAATGACCACCGATTATTTACATAATTTTAAAGTAGATAATGAAGACATGGAAGTAGTTCAAGATTTTCCATACCTTTACTCAGTCATTGATCAGAATAGAGACAACGCTCAAGAAATCAGAAGAAGAGCAGGACTTGGAAGGGGAGCCATGAAGGAAATAGATCTTAAGTGTAAATAAATATTATTGAATACTACAGTTAGGAATGTCCATGCTGTCATATTTCCCATTTCTATGTATGGTTACAAAAGCTGGACAGGGAAGAAAGCTGATAGGAAGAAAATCTACTCATTTGACATGTGGTGCTGGAGAAGAGTTGTACAAATACCATGGACTGGTAAAACGATGAATGAATGCATCCTAGAGCAAATCAAGCCTGAACTTTCCCTAGTAGCCAAGATGACTGAAGTGAGGCTGTTGTGCTTTGAGTATATCATGAAAAGATATGACTCACTGGAAAA
>NC_056524.1:120082920-120092063 GCF_019175285.1 Sceloporus undulatus
AAAAAATGGTTGATAAGGTAGAAGGCAGTAGGAAAAATGGAAGACTGCATCCAAATGAATAGACATAATCAAGGAAGCCATACCCCTGAATCTGCAAGACCTAGTCAAGGCCATTGAGGATAGGATGACTTGGAAGTCTCACATTCATGGGGTCACTATATGTTGAAGTCAACTTGATGGCAGTTATGAATAACAACAAAATCTTCATGTCAGAGATGGAAAAGTCTGTTAATTTTTATTTCCACCATTCAGATTTTTTTAAACAAGTTCTTTCCATCTCATGATGTGATCTGTGACTTTTGGAAAATCCTTCAAAAAACAAACTAATTTTCTCTGACTTCTCCTCATGTGCACTGGCAAGATTCAATAGGTGGCAACTTTCCCTTTATGTTAGGCAATACATCTGTTTCAGGTTTTAGTTCAAACTTTTCTGATAATATCCAAGGTGTTGAACCTGATTTGGGAAAGAAACCAGCACCTCTGATAGTGCCTTTAAAATATAGGCTAAAACTTTAAACTTGGGTGGCAACGTGAGTGGATTCACTACCTCATGGACATAGACGCCACCAGCCACTTCTGCTTGTGACTTCTTTTTCATGCTGCTCCAATAATATGGATATCTTGGGAATTATATATATCCCATTTTGTTTTGAGTGTCAACCAGCACTCACAAGCTGATGTTGTATATTGACTCATTGTATGAGCTCAGAAACACTTTTTAAAAAATATTCCCATATGACAAAGATGAGGGTATCTGGAATATCTGTCTCTCCCCATGGAACAAAGAGGTGCAAGTTTCCCCTTGTCAAGTAGGATCAAAAACTCAGAAATAGGAAAGCTGTGGCACTTCCCTTCTCCTTTGTAAACCTCTCCCACCATCGCTTTACTTTCATGTCTTTGAAAAAAATGGAGCATGAGAAATGAAATGAAACTGGCTCACATCCAACTACTCCAGCATAACTGACTCCTGGAATAATTGAACATCTGGAGCATCAGCTCTGAATTGCAGAGCCTGTTGATAGCTGGTCATCTGCTGCCCCTTCAGTTCTATTCATTATACTTTTTTCAGTCATTTTCTTTGGTTAAGGATTCCAAATCAAAGGCTGGTGAAACTAATTTGATGGTTTTTGTTATGGCACTTCATTTGCCTTTGCGAGCACACAAGAAAGTGCTTTGCTTGCTTGGGAAAAGGCTGTTATCAAATTATGTTTCCATCTTTTCAGTCTGCTAATGATCCTTGCTGGGTAACAAACATGCCTGTCATTCAAGCATTAACAGCAGTGTGAATGCTTATTCTTTGCATTTCTAATTTTAAAGGGAAGCTATTATACACAGAGAAGTATGTGTGTGTGTATATACATTTGTATGTAATTATATGTGCTTTAGCTAGGAAAATATCTATCAGGGAGTATTTACTCTCCTGAAATTGATGCCAAGGGCCATAGAATGGCGATGGGACATAGAGATTGTTTTGCAGCCACCAGGCACCCCCTTAAAAGAATTACTGTAGACCAGTAAAAAAATTCTTTAAAGTTAACATTTTCTTCTCCCCCCCCCCCATTTTGTTGTTCTAACCATACCTCAGGTTATGTTCTTCTAAATTTAACAATCTCTTGTTCTTACACATTACACATTTTTAAGTCAGACTCGGCAACAAGCTGTGAAGTAAGTCTTAATGTCTGATAATCCCAAACCACCTCTCTGTTGGTCATCCTGAGTACCTTAAATTTCACCCTTGGTTTCTTCCCTTGCCGGATGTATTTCAGTAAATCCATCTGCCAATTTATTAAAGGTTTCTTGTTCATTAATACTGTAATAATGTTGGGGGGGGGATATATTTTTTTTGCAGCATGTTCATCTTGATAGCTGATATTTGTCCCAATAAAGCTATCTTATATTTGCTTCATCTCTGATAGTCTTACTTGATTCATTCCTTACCTTTGCATAGTTACTGTGTAATAACAGGGAATTCTTGTTCATAACTGATATCCACAAAAATGGGAGCCATTTAGCCCCGGTGTGAATAAGCCAGACTTCCATAATGAAGGGAGGTGAATGTACAGTTTATTTGTTGCAGCAGTAGGTTTCACTGGTCTAGAGACTGGAAAGGATGACATAAAGGAAACATATACATCCAAACATATATACATTTCTATATGATAATCATAAAGCATAGTATCCCTACATAGCTATGGTGTCACTAATTAGCAGGTCACATTTCTGGAGCATGCATACTAAGCAGGTCTTATACTGCCATCCCGTGATGACCCTTGTTAACATGGTAGCTGAAAAAAGAAGAGGGTACCTCTTGTTAGAGAGGTGTGTTTTAGGCTCTGGGACATCAATAGGGCACGAAAAGCTCAGGAACCTTCTATGACCTTGCAGGGCTATTAAATGGTGATAAGCATCTTTTGTGTACTGACATCTCTTATCAATTTCACCTTGCAGTTTTGTTCACTGTCACTCACTTACTCATATCATTCTCGTATCATCTTCCTATGTCATCTTTTGTTTTTTGTTTATTAATTTTAACACTGATATTTCTCCATACTTCTATTATTTCCAGCAATATATTGATGTTAACCAAAGGATGATTCAGTACTATCATCGTATAATCTGTGAATGCTTCCACTTTATAACAGTATCTTTTACTTTACAGTCCTTGTATCACCTCTTCTGTCTTATTCGACAAAACTTCCAATGACAGGATAAACAAAAGAGAGGAAAGTAGACATACTTGCCTTGTCCCCTTATGGATCTTGCAAAGGGAGGAGAGGAAGTCATCTTTGCCTCCTTTCCCTGCATCAGCCAAGCTGCATGGCTATACATTGGGGTGGCAGACACAGAGCTAGAGAAACTATTGGTGGAACAGTTTAAATATTCCAATGCCTCATTCACTCTCACCTTTTTGCGTCGAGGAGATTCAGGGTCTCCTCGACAATACTACACCGAATTAATCAGGGTCGTAGTTCCCACGATGTTCACCTTGATCAAATTGCTCTTTGCAGTTCACACTGCAAGGGAGTCGGCAGTGGAAGCGGCAAGGGGAGGTGAGGAAGAAGAGGAAAATGGCAGCAGCAATGGGGGGTGAAGAAGAGGAGACAAGTGGTGGGGGTGGCAGTTGAGGGGCAGGAGGAAGAGGAGGAAGGAGGCAGATAAGGGGAGGAAGAGCAGGCAAGTGGTGATGGCAGCAGTTGGTGTTAGGAGGATGAAGAGGAAGATCAGGGGAGGAAGATGAGGCAAGCAGCAGTGGCAGCAGTCGGGAACAAGAGGAAGAAGAAGAAGGAGAAAGATCAGGTGAGGAAGAGGAGGCAGCAGCAGTTGGGGGGCAGGAGGAAGGAGAGGAAGAACAAAGATTGGGGAGGAAGAGGATGCAAACGGTGCTGGTGGTGGCAGTCAGGGGGCCGGAAGAAGAAGAGGAAGGAGGAAAATCAGGGGAGGAAGAGGGAGCAAGCAATGGCGGCAGCAGACAAGGGGCAGGAGGAAGAGGAGGAACAAGGAAGATCAGGGGGAGGAAGAGGAAGGAGGAAATGGTCCACATGACCTGGATTGATCTGGTAGTACATTTCCACTAACAAAGATCTGGATCTTTTCAGGCCTCAAAACAACAACAAAACCCTCACTAGTTCACACGGTGTCAAATGCACTGGGTCAAATGGGTTTTTTGGTGCCCCTGCCCCACAAACTGCACCGAGTGCAGTTAAGGGAAATGTAAACACCTATGAAATAACCTGGGTTCCACACTGGGTTATTTCATAGTGTGAATGTAAGTAAGTAAGATCATTGTGAGGCTGCCTGGGAGAAAGAGACAGAGAGAGAAACAGTAAGCAGTACTACTAATCTCTGCTATAATAACGATGATGATGATGATGATGATGATGATGATGATGATGATGATGATGATGCAAGATCATGTTGCCTGCATGGAGTTTGGTGTTTGGAATCATGAACCAAAGACCATCTTCAGTGAATGGTCTTATTACCATGAAAAACATATTTGATTGAGAAAAAGATGGAGTCTACTGTCACTGGTTACATGACTAAGGCTTGAAACAGACAGGTCAAAAGGAGGAGGTTCTCGCCACTTCGTGTACATTGCATGCAGATGAAACATGCTCCCAAAGCAGCTGGAAGCCACTCTGAAGCCACCTAATGCTGCCCAAAACCGCCAGCAATAGGACTGGAAAAAATAGGGACTACAGCAGTGGCCTGCTTCAGGAGAAGATCATGCAGTTGCTGCAACCCCAGAATGATCATGGCTGGAGCAACCAGAGGCTGCTCCTGCAGAACTGTCTCCTTCACCCCTAACACAACAAAATCAGTAATGGTATGGGGCAGGAAGTGAAATCAGTTCTGAGAATATCTGTATTTCAGTTAGGAATTAAAACACATAAACAACATAAATTGCAAAGAATGAACTTATGCTGGGAGTAACTGCTTGTTACAGTACTTCCATTTTGGTCCCCTGGAGGTACATGGATACTTGTCAAAAGCACGTCTGCATATTCCTCTACTTCCAGTAGACCATGAGTCAAAACAATCTATCACTTCATTTCCCACTGGGCTAGCCAGATGCCACAACTAGCATAAATCAGAAGCCCATAAGTAGAATAAATGTGATGTCTCAGCCTTATGCTTTGATGATAATATTTTACTAATTAGATATATATCTATAAGTGAATGTTCCATTGAAATCACACCTATAAAGCTAAAATATCTGCTATGGTTTGAATCACATTGAGGTCATCACATTTTTTGTCACTCATCCAAGTTTTCTCTTCAGCCTTGAGGTATACATATTTAATCATACAAATAATGAATGTGATTAAAAGATTTTGCTGTTCAAGGAGGAAGGAAGCAGTGTAGAAATCTAATTGTATTTTCTTGTTGTGTCAAATATCTTGAGATTAATTACTTACTTTCTCTCCTATCCAAAGTGATAAGATGACTGGAAGATTTGGTTTAGGCACATGGCTGAGCTGGATATCAACGCAGGTACATATATACAAACATTCTAGCTTCCAAAAGAAATCCAGTCTTCTGCACTTAAGACATTAACTCATGCTTGTCACTTTATTCATATCCTTCAGGATCATTATAGAACCTTTCAACAGCAATTTAAACCCTCAGTTTTTAAAAGTGCATGTGCTTTTCATTTGTAGTTTGTCATTCCTGTTCTCATATTCAGAGTTTCATAGGACAAAGCAAACTTGAGATAGAAGGAATAAGCTTTTGTTTCTGAAACCTAGTGTTTCTTCAGGAATCTCTTCACACCTGCTTGTAGGCAGCTATGCACAAGCTCTAGAATTTAAAACTATGAAATATTCATTTGAAGATGTTGATGATCATTAATGCTAAGAGCAACCTAGGAGATTATCGCATGCCAAATCCGTGACAGGATAGACATGAGTTGTAACCTTTACCAACAGCTCTTATCACACTGCCCTGTGCCCAAGGCAGTAGGCAACCAATATCCAACTTGGACTACTCCAAAGCTGCAGGAGAAGCCCAGATTGGATATTGGTTGCCCTACTGCCTTGGGCACAGGGCAGTGCAATAAAATTTGTTGAGTGATAGTTACAACCCCAGGTCATCCTGGCACAGATTGTTGTGTGCAATATCTTTAAAGAGATAATGTGACGGTTGAACCTTGTATTTCATTTATCTATCCTTTCCTGTGTCACTTTTGTTTTCCTGTGCTGAGCGACAACTAGAGCAATGTGGTTCACATCAGATGGAGTAAGAGAGTGTTGCAGTAAAAGGATGCTGATGGCAAAAGAGTAAGCACTGTTAGAAATCAAGTTGGCAATTGGCACAGGTCCAATCCCTCAGATTGCATCTATTTTATTTTAAATGAATGTGTATCCTTGGATGATAGACTACAACTGTTAGCTTATGTAATTAGTAATCTCCTCAGACAGCATTCCCATCCTTAGACCCTGGTTGGAAATCACAGAGAATTGAACGCAATTAAACACACAATTACTTTAAGCTTGACACTCACTCAATCCAAGTAACTAGCATGTTTAGAGTCCTTTGAAGCCAAATCCAGTGAGGAGATGAATGCGTCAACTTCGACTGAATATCCTTAAGCTGCTAGTCACATCAGCAATTCAAAATGTCTTCAGAGGCATACAAAAAGCTTGCCTCTTAATCTTGTCCTTTGGAGTCCGAAAGATTGCCTTCCCGAGTTCCCTTTGTAACCTAATTTCATTAAAGTTTAGCTGCTATCAGCCAATGCTGTATATTTGTCTATAATGGGTCTACATTACATGAACAAATGAAGCTTTAGAGCCATTTCAAGGTCTATTGTAATTGTAGACTCCTGTATATGTCTCCAGGCCAGTTCAAGGCACTTAGCTGTCTAAGGCAAAGGACAAGATGGCTTCCCTTCTTAGCTATGTATAGAAACTGATTCCTGGGAGTTGAACTCTGCATCAAAGCTGGTGATGGGATTAGAGCCTCACTTCAACTGAGGAATGCGACCCAGTTTAGGGACTTCTGAGTATGAGACTGATTTAACTCCCCTGGCTCAGAGCTAGGGAATCCTGGGAATTGTAATTTATTGTGGCACCAGAGGTCTCTGATAGAGAAGGCTAAATGTTTCACAAAACTACAGTTCCCAGAATTCCCTATCATTGAGCAAGGGCAGTTAAAGTGGTCTCAAACTGGATTGTTTTTGCAGTGTGTTTTGGACAAATGTTGTGCAGTCGCTAGTGCTTCTCCAGCAACTGAACCTGAGACAATTGCTTCACTCAGCGTAATGGTAGGACCAGGATTGTATGTCTAAACAATGAGAAGGCAGCACCAAAATTTATCCAAGATTAGCAGCATCCACATTGTAAATGTCATAATTCACCAGTTTCTGAAATATATTTATGTTGGGGAAAACTGTTTGGATAATTTCCCATACATGCAGTAGTACAACTAAGTATATAGAGCCCTGGTTGAGAAATTCAGATCGCAATCATAGTCATGCTTATAAATGTCCCCCTGAAAAATTAAGATGCATAGATATTCTGATTGTCTGGCCTGAAAGTGAGCTGGTAACATTATAATGTGGTGGGCTTTTTGAAAAGAGAATGGCAAAAGATATGTGCAAAAATCCTTGTAATCATGCCCAGCAGAGAGAATTTTTATTTTTATTTTTATTTTATTGTTTGCTACAATAAAATAAGCACAGCTGGCATCCATAGTTTTTTTGTGGGTTTTCCGGGTTATGTGACCAATAAAATACATACATACATACACACACACACACACACACACACACACTAGGTGACCCTGGGTTGGGAGGAGTGATTTCCATATTAATCTGTTGTTAAATGGCAAGGACTCAAGGTGGGAGGATATGCAAAAAGGATTTGTGTCTGTTTAAGTAGATATCCTTTGTCTGCTGGGACACCTAATCCTGGGTGGTTTTCGTTTGCATTTGCTGGCTCTTGATTTTAGTGTTTTCAGGGCCAAACTTTGCTTACTTTAAGGTTTCTTCTTTCCTGTTGAAGTTGTCTAGGTGCTTATGGATTTAAATAGCTTCCCCATGCATTTTGACCTGATCGTGATTGGTATGGCCCAGAATGTCAGTGTTTTCAAACCATTTTATGCCCAGGATGGTTTATAATGTGTTCTGCTATTGCTGATTTTTCTGGCTGACCCAGTCTGCAGTGCCTCTCATGTTCCTTGATTTGTGTTTGAACATTGGGTTTGGTGGTCCCTATGTAGGCTTGGTATGTGGTAAACTGCTGCAACGGTGAGAGATTATCTCCTGTCCTTCGCTCAGCACAGCATTTGCGGATTTTCTTGGTCGTTTTGTGAACCATTTGGAGGTTGTGTTTCCTCACTGGTTTCCCTTTTCTGTCTGTGACTCCTTTGATGTATGTCTTCACAAACAACCACCCAAAAAGTAAGGTATTTTTACCATACATCAAAGGAGTCTCAGACAGAATAGGGATATATATGTGAATGATGTATATGAATAGTGGGATATATGTGTGAATAGTGTGTATGCACCTTCAAGTCACCAGTTTGGAAACCAGGGTACGAATCCCCACTTGGCCATTGAAACTCATTGGGTGATCTTAGGTTAGTCTGTCAGATCAAGAAAAGCCTGGTAGAGGTTTGTTTTAGAGTAATCATGTCAAAATGACTTAAAAAGGCACAGAACAACAATGGAGAAATATGGTATAGGTCAAGGCTGGCTGACACTGTGCCTTCTGCTCTTTTGTGGGTGTTGTAGTTAACAAGGTAGGCAAGAGGAGGCAATGTGAGGAGACTGCCAGACTTTCCTTGAATTGCAAGAAATCTATCCTATTGTTTATCATCCAAAGACTAAGGATGGATATCATCCAAATACCCAAGAATTAAATGTGTTAAATTTCATTTTGGTATCATCCAGATTTTTGGAGAGGGTAAAATATCAAGTAAAATTATTTCATCAGTTTATGCAAACAAAGAACTAAAACCCAGCCCATATTACAGGTGGAAAGTCATATCTTAAAAGTACGCATGCTGTTGATCTAAATCGGGAAAGCAAACTAGAAGCAATCAGTTTCCCTTGCAAAATCCAATATAGCTGAAACAGAACAACAGGCAAGATTAGCAAGCATATAGTTTCTGTTGTTGATCATTCACCATGCATACAGCTGGCTTGGCTATAGCTCACTCTTGCTCAGGTTTTACTCCTGTGTAAATAGATTGATTTTAGCCAAGCTCCACCTGCAAGATTCATGCTGGATTTATACCTCCAAGAGACCTGCTGACTCCTGTATATTTGCCATGTGTATTACCAAAGTGTCTCAGCTGAAAGCTTCTATTTTCTACCACGCTCTAGCTTGATTTATAATACCCTTCTTGCATATAAACCTGACACCTTTACCATGTGGCCACAAGTTAGTTGCTTCTCTTGTTCAAAGTCAATATTCTCCCAGCAGACCCAATTAAATTACAGCACTGTGCTGAATCTATAGTTTAGAGTATAGATGCAAGTTTTAGAGACAACAAATATTTTGCCAGATGCCTTTGGAACATGATCTGCTTAGTACAATTCACAATCACTAAAATAAAAAAACTTTGGTTGCAGAAAATATAGGTTTCTTGTACTTTCTTCAGACCTTTTGGAGGACATTGGCTTGAGTTCCCTTTTT
>NC_056524.1:120095063-120123066 GCF_019175285.1 Sceloporus undulatus
GTCATGAATACACCCCTTTTTCCCCGTCTGTATCCCGCCAACGTGTGCCAGGCTAACCCCTAGGGTAAACTCCTTCATCTACCATCACCCTCACAACAGAAAGGGACAAGTCATCCTAGCCTTTTCATCCAGGCAATTGCTGGTGCTAACTGTATAACTAGGATGCTTCTACTCCTACCCCTATCCCCATAGATTCCTTGATATCTGGTGACTTCAGAATACTTTGCCTCTCCCCCCCCTTCTCTCTCTACCTCAAAACCCATGGCAATCCTTTCTGGTTGAGTCACTGCCTTCTCTGGTGTGATGCTCAACCTACCCCTCTAAGAGTCAAAAGAGGAAGCAGGAAGGACAGATTGGGTTTATATGCCCTAACTCTGCTCCCATACTTCTGTGTCACAGCACACAGTGCCATCATGTTTCTTCATTTGCAGGCCTCCATTCCTTCCAACAAACAAAGCCCATCTCTATAACCACATCACCACTTAAAGTCACAGGGATGAGTTGTACATCTGCTTAACTCTTAGGAATGATTTTAAAAGTGTGCATATAAATTAATGTACACATGAACACATACAATTTAATTTTTTTGGTCATCTTTTTTTCCTGATACATTTCCTCTCCATTCTCATTGCATAAGTGGCTCTTCTACTTTCCACTAGGAGTACTTTTTGTCTCTAAGCCAAAGCGTGTTTGGCAGTTAACAAGGATTTCCAGATCTTTGCTACGTTAAAAGAATGCATTTATCTTGATAACCTGTCAGTGGATTGTCTTCTCCCACACTCAATGGAAAATGACAAGAAGAAAAGCTCAGATAAAGATAGCTTGTTATCTAAAAAGAGGTTGATGCTGAAAGATAGTAGGCAGACACAAATACATTCATTAACAGACATGTAACTAACTAAAGGAATAACTTTTCAACTAGTAATGTTCTTTTTCTATCGTCTTACTAGAAGATAGATAGATAGATCATAGACAGAAAGATAATCTCTTGTTTTATTTTGTAGCAGTTTCTGTCTAAAACTTGACACATGAGGAAAGAAAGAAGTGTAACAAATGGTCTCTAAAAAATTCTAGGTGCAAAGAAATTTTCAGCTTCACATGTTGGGTCTCATTAGTAGCCCAAATTCTATCCTTTTCCAAACAAATAAACAAGCTAACAAAAAATTCCGTTTTGTCTCTGCTCAAAGTGCTAATAGCAGCAATGGCTGGAAATCTATTATTTTAGATCTTTCAGAATGAATCAGCATCTAATGCATTGATATTGTGGAAGTGATGGAAATTAATGGATATCATTTTGCAAAGTGGTCTCCTTTTTTCATGGGGGAGGTCACACAGTGAAACTCATATGGGCAAGAAATAGATTTATTTGCAATTTGCAGTTTGTAGGGAAGTAGATTTTTTTATTATTTGTTCTTATACTCTATAAAGAAGTTCAAATATTATGCTCAAAATGTTCTGTAATTGCCTTAAATTCGCTTCAGTTCTACAATTTTGAACCAAGAAAGTTAAAGATAACAGCATAAATGCAGTGTGCCTCCTGACTAAAAGCTTTATTTAAGTGCCTTCAGCAAACACCAGCAGGAGGTTTTTCAAAGCTTCCTGAACCCCTATGCAGCTTGATATTATTTATCAAATAAAAATGGTGATTTTTGACCAGTTAATACTTTCTAGATTGAGAGCCTCCTTCAACAGCAATTTTAGCTGTGTTGATCCCTGATGCACCAGCTGAGATATGTCAGAAATACTAGACAGTGGAAAGGGCCACAAGGTAAGGGTAGTGAGGAGTTTCTTGTTGCTAATATCTTCAATGTATGCCTCATACTTTCTCTAGTGTCTTCATTTGATTCTGGAAGGCTAGTTAGGCCAGACTCAGCCAAGGCAAGTATACAAACACAAACACACACACACATTCTGCCAGTCACATTTGTTGATTTTAAATACAATTAAAAATATAAGAGTAACCCTCTAGTACACAAAGAATGGGATTTCTAAACTTTCAAATCTCTTCC
Organism: Sceloporus undulatus; assembly: GCF_019175285.1. Lineage (NCBI taxonomy): Eukaryota > Metazoa > Chordata > Lepidosauria > Squamata > Phrynosomatidae > Sceloporus > Sceloporus undulatus. The sequence goes on from NC_056524.1 coordinate 120,097,073, forward strand.
TGAATGAGGAAACACCATCCATCCTAATCAAGTTATCTCCTGAGGAAAAAAAAATGCTCCATTCAAGTATTATTATTATTATTAACCTTTATTTATAAAGCGCTGTAAATTTACACAGCGCTGTACATACAATCTTTTTAATTAGACAGTTCCCTGCCCATAGGCTTACAATTATTATTATTATTATTATTATTATTAAACATTATTTCTAAAGCGCTGTAATTATACACAGTGCTGTATAATCTAAAAAGACATGACACAAAAGGAGAAGGGAGTGGTGGCGGGGAAGGGGATGAGGTCCAGCAGTTCTTCTCTACCTCCGAGGTCTGGACCAAGGGAGAGGGACTGGAGGGAGGGCTTGGCTTCTTAATGGATGGTTAATCTACCAGGGAGGCCAGTTGTAGCTAGCCTGCCACTCTAGTAGGATAATACATATAAAATACATAGCAGTACAGGAAATGGTTCAATAAAACAGGCAACAAAAGAACATCAAATAGCAAGTGATAGTTATGCAATGCCTGGTAACGCTTCTCTGAACAGGATGGTCTTCAACGCCGTTTTGAAGCTTGTTAAAAAAGTGATGGCTTTTGCTTGTGGGGGAAGAAGGTTCCAGGAGTGAGGGGCAGCGAGTGAAAAGGGGGGAATCCAAGATGGGGCAGAGGAAATCCTGGGCTGAGACAGTAGACCTTGACTACCAGAACGGAGGGCATGAGTGGGAGGGTGAGGAGAAAGAAGGTCTGATAAGTAAGGAGGGGACAGCCCATGGAGGGCTTTAAACATCAACAGCAGGAGCTTATACTGAATACGGAAAGGGAGAGGGAGCCAGTGAAGGGATGCCAACACAGGAGAGATGTGGGCAGAGAGGTGGGCAGATGTGATAATGAGTGCAGCTGAGTGCTGGACAGAAATTAAAGGACGGAGGTGAGAAAGAGGAAGCCCAGCCAGGAGGACATTACAGTAATCAAGTCGTGAGACCACTAGGGCATGGGCCAGAATCTTGGCAATAGAGGCAGAGAGATATGGTCGGATTTTGGCAATGTTGTATAAAAAGAATCTACAAGCCTTGGCTGTGGTCTGGATCTGAGGGATACATGACAGAGAAGAGTCAAAGATAAAACCAAGACTGCGGGCTTGCTGGACTGGTTGAATACAAATGTTGTTCACAGAGACAGAAAAGGAGTGTTGAAGGGTGGGCTTAGGAGGAAAGACAAGAAGCTCCATCTTGGACATGTTGAGCTTCAAATGCTGATGACGCATCCACTGCGAGACAGCTGTGAGACAAGACGAAACTTGCTGTTCAAGCCTTGGAGAAAGGTCAGGGGTGGAAAGATACAACTGGGTGTCATTGGCATACAGATGGTAAGAAAAACCAAAAGAGCTAATGAGTTTACCTAAGAACTACTATTACTAAACACATAAGTGGTCATTAAGATCCATTCAGAATTGAATTCAGACATGGAACCATTGCAACATAGAACCCTATTATGCTGCTCTCTACAACATTGCCTAGATTGCTCAATATTCCAAATTCAACCCCTGCTTTCTTTTAGAAATAATATCCGTCTCCCCACTGAAGGACAACGTAGATAGTATATTTATCACTTTCTTTTCTTTTCTTTCTTTCTTTTTTTCCAGATTGCTTCCCCAAATGGTGAAAGATTTCTTTTTTATATAGCATGTGATTAAGAACCAAGTTGCCTGTAATGTTATCATCTCTCTGTCTACTTTACCTATATATGTATATTTGTAAAATAAAGCTGTTTGATGGTATATAAGGAATATTTTAGGTGTCAGTAGTGGGATATAGTTATTTTTTTGTTAAGTACATGAATAAAATTTACTTTTGTTTACCCATATTACCCCTTTTAAGGTTCTTTTTCATCACTATAGTTTTATTAATGCAAGCAGATTCAAATCTGCTCATCAGTAAATGGCATTTGTGAGTTATTTAAGACTATTGGCTAAAAAAGCATTTCTGCCAACTGGTGTGAGGGGCAAGGGATGGTTTGCACCTACACCAGTTGGCTGAAATGTTTTTGCCAGTAGTCTTAAAAATGTGATCAGGAGGGCTTTAAACTGAGTTATATGCGGGGGAGGGAGACAGTATTTTGGAAGGCAGGAATTCCTCAAGAGCTGGAGATAATAGTCAAACTGTTATAGAGGGAAGAAGGCAAATAGAGGACCCAACAGTGAGAGGCAAAAAAAAACTTACATAGGCAGCAAGTGGGGAGGACCCATAGTCTTAGATGTCTGTATACACTAATGTACAGAGCATGGGAAATAAACAGGATGAACTTGAACACTTAGTACAGCAAAGGAAATATGATATAATAGGCATCATTGAAACTTGGTGGGATGAGTCTCATGACTGGAATATAGTAATAAAGGGGTATAATCTTTTTAATAGAAATAGACCAAACATGAAAGGAAGAGGAATAGCACTATATGCCAGGGATGTTTACGACTGTGAAAAGATCCAGCCCTCATATTCTGGATGTCAGGTGAAGAGCATCTGGTTAAAAATGAAAGGGGGAGGGAAACAGCAGGGATGTTATTGTGGGACTCTACTACAGACCCCCAAGTCAAACTGAGGAATTGGATGATGCCTTTTTAAAACAGATGACCACACACTCAGAAAGGAGAGATGTAGTAGTGATGAGTGATTTCAACTATCCTAGAAGTCAAACTCAGCCAAAATTTCAAGGTCTAGCAAATTCCTTAGTTGCCTGGAACACAATTTCATTGTGCAAAAGGTCGAGAAGGCAACAAGGGGGTTGGCTATTTTAGTTCTGATCATAACCAACAGGGATGACTTTCAGGAGCAGAGATTCCACCTCAACAATAGGTAGAACTTTTTGACAGTAAAAGCTGTTCGACAGTCGAACACACTCCCTCAGAGTGTAGTGGAGTCTCCCTCCTTGGAGGCCTTTAAACAGAGGCTGGATGGCCATCTGTCAGGGATGCTTTGATTGTGATTTCCTGGAGGGCAGGAGGTTGGACTGGATGGTCCTTGTGGCCTCTTCCAACTCTACAATTCTATGATTATACAATTCTAATGTCCTGAAACTCTATCTTTTATTAGCTTATATTTTTAGAAATAACTAAGGCCCGATACAGACTGCCACTTTGCAGCAGCCTGGGGCCAAAATTAACGCCGGGGAGTGTGGAGCGTCCACATGCTCCGTGCTCTCCCAGTGCCATTTTGGGTGCATGCGCTCACACCAATGACGTGTCTTGTGCGCTGCCTTTAAATATCATGGTGCACAAGCGATGCCACTGCACCGTTCCAGGGCGCTAATGGTGCCTTGGCAGTGGTGCAAAAAGGAACTGCTTTTTTGCAGCTCCTTTTTGGGGTGGATCATTGCTGCGCCCGTGCAGTTGCCACTACAACGATCCAGAGCAGGAAGGGTCAGTGTCTCAGCACTCCTTTCTGTCCATCTGTATCCCCCTAAATTTCTTTACCAAATTGATACTTTAAATTAACAGGGTATCATTTACAATGAAAGTAAGCTGCATACATTAATGGTTTATATAAACATGTAAATATTTGCTCAGGGGACTCCATAGCAAATAAAAAGTATTGTAGCAGGGGTACAGAAGATAGATCATGAGAAGCTGGAGGGGAAAGGTAAAACACCCTTCCACATTTTGTTTTTCTCTTGTGAATAACCTCTTTCATAGTTAATTTGCCTTGAAGAAGAGGCCATTGGGGTTCCATTACATGACCAAATAAACCAGGTAATGGTCAAAAAACAGAATGAATAAGCAAAGCAAATGGATGCTATTATCCCTCCTCTCCAATACAGTATGTTTTAATGATATTTCTCAGGCTATAAAGGTTCTAGGAAGAATTTTTTATCCAGTTAATGCCAATTTGGCATAGCAACTTATTTTGATGCATGGCAATAAAAAAAATACGAATGCTTGTGCTCTACTTTTCTGTGTAATTCTGCAAAGTTTTCAGAAGAAATAATAGAATTTACAGTTTCCATAGAAAACCTGATGGGCAGGTATTTGGACTTAATTTCTGTGCCCCCCCCCCCCCCCCCTTGAATATCTCAAAACGTAATTTATCCTTGAGTACAAAGCTATTGGAAGCAGCTTAAAAATAACCTTCTTTAATAGGAATAGCTGTATATAAATCATGATGATGATATGAAGAATCTGAAGAAGAAAGTTCATTTTCATAGCACCTACTTTTACTAAGAGACAGGATATCGAGTACAATAGAGAGTTCAATTTGGAAATAATGCTTATTTTAATGCTATTTTTAATATAATTGTTTTTCTGCTCTTAGTATGGTATGCAAGCTACTTTTCAGTAATCTCTAGTACCTCCATTTGTGGTATCTGAGTGATATTTTATTTTACCGTACTAGTTTAGTTCTATTTTAATGTATACTTTTGTATGTGTTTGATTGTATTATTCTTTTAATTTGTAAGCTGCTTTGTGTCCCAAATTGGGGAAAATGTGGGATATTATTAACAACAGCAGCAGCAGCAACAACAACAACAACCCAAGCTTCTCCTATCATGTTTTTGCAGCATCTCATTCAAGGACATTCATTTTTTGAGTTCAGGGTGGTCTCTTTTCCATCTTCCTTAGAAGCTTGTTGGACCATCATACACTCATCTATTGCTTTTTTCTCCGAGATGCACATCTTTGCTTATTTCATTCCTGTGTACAATAATCAATATCAGGACATGATTACAAGAGTTTATGAACATTTTCAAACTTCATTTGTTGTTTTTGGTTCTACAGTGGTGCCTCGGGATACGAAATGATCGGGTTACGAAATTGCCATCCCTTCTCCTTTGCTCTTTAGATTGGAAGCCTGAGGGCAGGGAAATGTCTAACAATTTGAAGCTGCTCTGATGCCTTTGCTGAAGAGGCTGGGCAATAATATACTAATAATAATCATAATAATAATAATAATCCCAGCTCAGGCAGGTTAAATGCAGAGTTGTCCCTGGGTAAGTCATATTGTCCAGGCCTCAGGGACATTCTGAACAATCCTTGCCCAAAAATCAACCAATATAGACTAAATAACTACCTAATTCACTAATGTACCTTTATATTTAAGAGGCTTTCTTGACCATGAAAACACAAACCAAAGGCCAGAACCATCAGCATTCATTCATGAAGGAGACATGGGCAAGTCACGTCCCTCTTCAGCTTCACTCCCAACTCCTAGGTCCCTCAACTTCTATCATTAGTGTCATTATTCGACTTGTCTTTTATTGTCATTGAGAAATCTGTGAAAAAAATATTTCTCAGCTGCTGGAAGGGTGAGAAGAAATCACCTTTGGGAAGGGCGGGCTTTGGGAATGAATATTTTTTAAAGAAATCTCTTCAGTCTCAAATGAACGAGAGAACAACATGGGTTTTTCTCCCATTCAATCGCACGACTGTCCATTAAAAAACTACCCGGGCCACACTCCCCCTGTCTAGTTTCCCTGCAAGGTTGCCTAACAAGGAACCACAGCTGTCTTCCTCCCTTACCAGGAAATCAAGCTCGGACTGAAATGGATCTAGATCTTAGAATCATAGAACCATAGAGTTGGCGAGACCAGGAAGGGCCATTCAGTCCAGATAATTCAATTCATCCAGACGCCCCTGGACAAATATTGTTTTCTCTACGTTTGACCGAGGCCTTTTATGCCCTCAAAATGAAACACATGGGCCTTAACCATCTTACCAGATTACATTATAGAAGATGAGCTGCACTTCCATCTTCTTTTAGCCTCCCACTTCAATTATCTCTGTTTTAATACCCTAATAGCACTGCCAACTTAGTGGATGAACCGACGACTTACTGTGAAACTCTTACTGGAAAAATCATGCCCTCCTTTTATCAGCTACTTTCCTCTCTCTAAACTGCTCAATTATTTTATAACTCTTCCCTAGTCATAAAGCTTTATGATTTTCTTTGGTTTGGGACGCGCACATGCTGCACTTCCACGATGGACATGCCGTCTTCTTTCCTCTCTTCTCTGTTCCCCTAACACCGTGTCTAACTCACCCCCAATTTTTTCCCTACCAGCATAAAATGTGACATGGCCATAGTCAAGAACTGGCTTAAAAGCACCCACAACACTCACATGGAAATCTATAAGGGTTTCCTTCTTAGCTTTCATCTTGCTTCCCCTCTCTCTTGGGCCCAGACACTATCCTTCATCACATGCACACACACCCACACACACCCCACACACACACACGTACTTTCTCCCCACACACACACTCTTCTTAGTTCCAATAATCAGATCCATTTGATAATAATTCAAAGTCTTATGCTATTCAGATTGCTCCCCTATTGTTCACACGTTCTCTTAAATGCCATGACACTTAGTTAACCTTTACAGTCCCAAAGGCCAGTAATTATTGTTAATAATGCTACAAAATATCTATATCTCAAAGTAACATAATGACTAGCACTAAACATATCTTCCCCCAAGTTACATCTTTTACATAGATATACATATTAGCACATAATATTGTGCTATGCTACACCACAAATGTTATGATGATAAAAAAGCACAACAGAGGTGAATCCATATATCTTCTCTGATAACAGCACTGACTAGTATTGTCATGAAGACAAGTTTTACTAGGCTAGATGGAAATTTGTCAGAAACCAATTTTCATTAACAGAGCGAGCGAGACCGAGACCGAGGGATGAGAGAGAGGAAATGAAAGACATGATGGCGACAGATAGAGTGGGGAGGATGTGCAGAAGAGTGAGTGTCGCAACACGAACAACTAGATTGCACTAATGAGGCGCTTCCTTTCATCAGTGCGCTGGCGATTGTGACAAGAATGTGGGTTGTGTGATACAAGTCCTTAGTGTAAACAAGTCAGTTAAACATACAACTCTATTCTGGCGCAGTACACTGTATCCTCAGTCTAAACGGAAAGTAATATTTCTCCCTGAAATCCCTTCTATACTCTCAGCTTTTCTCAACACCAAAACCAAAAATTTTCCATTTCATTTACAAACCATTTCTATTCCTAGCCCTTATCAGTTCTCTGTCCAACTGAGTCCCCTACTCTCTCAGCATTTACTTTCTAGCCCCAAGTGATGGTTAACAGACAAGCCCCCCCCCGCGCTTTTCCCCCTCCCCTTACGCCTCTAAATCATTCAAGTCAATATTTGCTCCCACTTTATGACGGCTAGTTCACGTTCATCTCTTTCATATGATGTACTAAAAACTAGACTCTTCTCGATGGAGAAACTGTGGCAAAAGGTGATGGTGTTTTTTGCTTTGTCCACTCCTTTAACAAAATTCAAGAGAACATTTTGTAAATCTAAGATATTTCCTTTTCACAAAAACAATAAATCAGTCAATAAATCTCGTACTGAGGACTGAAGGAAGTGAGATTATCAAATGCCTAAGCAGAACCATGTGCCTGACTTGTGAAACAATTTTTTACTTGGATTTGAAGGGTTGAGTAGTAAATACATTCTCATTGTATCAAGTGTTTCAGCATGCGAAGACATGTTAGCTTGATCCCCCACCACTCCTGGACTGTGTGCATTTATCTCAGGAGGTTTCTAACAGTGCTTTTTAAGCATGTTTAGCTAAAAATCTTTGGAACTTTTTATTTTATTTTTTCGAACTCATAAAAGTGCTGCCTGCAGGGCCTCAGTCATCTATTACATTTGTTTGTCCTGGGAAGAATAGAGTGACACAGCTTTTGTCTCCATTAGTATCATGTATCTTTCTTATTTTCTCAAAATCCGCTGTTACAAAAAGTACCTCCTTAGGTCTGTAGCCTCCAGAAAACCTCTAAGAGATGGGAATTTGTGAAATTAACATTTCCGATGTTGATTCTGATGAACCCTCTGAAACCCTAAGTATGGAATGGAGAGGAAAGAGGGGAGGGAAATGATTATCTTATTTTTTCCTTGAAACAATTTGCTTTATTCTAGTTTTTAGTTCTGTGTATTATATACTCCTTTCAGTCACAAGTTGATTTGTTCTGTCTTTATTTACTTTTGATGAAGGATCAATAGAAACCCACTCCTTTTTACAAACACCTAAAAAAATGAGCCGGGCCCCGAAGCACCAATACCTGCTTGTTCTTCTTGTTGTTTTTTGTGCCTTCAGTTGTTCCACACCTCCCCCTAAGTTGACCTACAGGTTGAACCTATTCACAGATTTTCTCGGCGCCTAATACTGATGACCTATCCCAATTCCCCCAGTGGTTTTCCCTGCCCAATTTCCAGAGTTTCCTAGTGCAATGATCAAACCACACACCTTGCTGGCTCTAAAGACAAATTAATTGGATTCTAAAAAACCATGTCTACTCACTCTTTCATAAAAGTCTTCCACTTCACACATGACAGTGCATGCTGATTATAAAAATGACACGCTATATATGCCTATTCCCACTATATGGCTTTCGCACACTCTAAAGTCGGTGAATTTGACCCCACTATGTGACGTTGCTTCTTGTATTCTGCTATATACATTGACAACGCTCCACCATAAAATTCACACAGAAGTTTTATGAGCTGACAAGCTCAGCTCATATACTTCTGTGTCTTGACCACGACTCGCCAAATAGTAGATAGTCACATATCAGCTGGTGCCCAGAGCTCTTCTCCCAAAAGGTGATTTTTTGCTATTTAGCAAGCAACAAGAAACTGTCCCATTCATGCAAATCGTTCAGGCTCTTTCCTTTTCATTCAGCAGAGCCACATGGCTAGGAGCCACACACTCCTTTCACCAAACTGTAAAAAACAAATACATGACCAAATATTCACTGACCCTCATTTCATATTCAATCTCAAGAAGTTTACAGGCTCTTTATTGTACACCGTGTGATCAAGACAATAGCTCAGAGAGTAGTCCATATTCCATGAACCAATTTTCTGACCTCTTGTGTGTTGTTTCCTGAAGCTTGTTGTTACACAGGGCGTGGTGGGTTTTACTGCAGTAGCTCCTTCCAAGCTTCTGTGCCCTTTCTCACATGGACCCAAAGCCAAATGTGCTGGATTCACCAGTCCGGACACCAAATGTTTGCACGTAGAGTAGTTATAATCCCTTTCTCGTTGTTTCCAACTGCATTTTTTTCAGTGAATATTCTCTTGTTTTGCAATAATTCCCTTCTTTGACACACCACTAATTCTCAATGCAAATATCTTACTGACTGCACCCTGATTACATTCACTACTAATCACTCTGAATTTTGAAAAACCAAACAGACTTTTAAGCATCACATCATGCCACATCACATCAGTGCACCACATTTAGATACTCTTTGCATATACAATGAGGACACCACGTTCAACACTTGGTGTTTTGTACATGATTGATTTGATTTTTTCCTAGAACAATATATCAGTACAAAGAAATGACAATCTAAATTAGTCACATTCAAACATGACTCAGAAAATCTATGTTTTGCTCTTTTTGTAGTGATTACCACCTCAAGACATGAAAAAATATCTATTCCTCCACAAGTACCTTATTTTTTATCCATTACATACTTGCATTGTATCTTGTTCTTGCAATTGTGTGTCTGTGTGAGCAACCACTGCAATGCCCTTCAATGTGTGCAAATAGCCGGAGAAAAGTGGCAAAACGCAGGGTTAAGCTGGACGGGGCAGCAATTTGTGTTGTTTGAAACAGAAATAAAACAGGGAAACCATGACATGCTGAGAGCCAGCGTGGTTTGCATTTTGAGCGTCGACTAGGACTCAAGCCCAGGGTTCCAATCTTGCTCCAAAAACTCACTTGGTTTGTAACATTGGGCAAATCACCACTCTCCTTCATACTCAGAGACATGGCAATGGCCACCCCCCCTCTCCAAGAAACCATGTCAAGACAAACTCTGTATGTAATGGCCAACCTTAGTGTCACCATCGGTTGGCAATCACTTGAAAGCACACAACACAATCATACTACACAGGCGTGGAAGAGATGGAAAATGGGCAAGAGTGGGTGAAGAAGAGGAGGGGTCCGATATTGAGCGAAGAAAAGAAACCAAGGCAAGCTAAGAAAAAAAGCGTCAGGTGCCCGGCAGGAACTTTCAAAAAATGAACTCACCCCCCCCCCCCCCCCCCCCCCCCTCGAGGATAACTGAACTAGTTACCCTGACGGAGGAGCGGCCACATGCATGGCGGAGCTCTCTCTCAATGAGAAAGTGACGACATTCAAAGGCATGAACCCCTAGGAAGGAGAGTGGGACTCCGCCCAAATAATCATATAATAACCGTATTTTCCGGCGTATACGACTTGACTGGGCATTATAAGACAACCCCCAACCTTTCCAGTTAACATATAGAGTTTGGGATATACTCACCATATAAGACTACCCCTCTTCCAACCACACACCACATAAAAATTTAAAAAACATCAGATTTGATTTCAATATGGTAATTTTAATTCAAATGCTTATGACATCAGTACTTAGCCAGGAAACCTTGTTGTCATACAAAGCCTGCTTGGATTGCCCAGCCCTCCCTGTCTCCAAACTATCAGCAGTGGTCAGCTGCTTTCATCCAAGATCTGTTTGCCTTACACGAGGGATGCGTCTTGCTGCCATTTTTAAAGCTCCCCCCCATATATCAAGCGACCGCAGATTCTCCCGTCTGGCTCGGATAGTTTTCAGCAACCTGCCCTATAAGATGACACCCGGCGTCTAGACGACCCCCGACTTTTGAGCATTTTCCTATGTTAAAAGCAGTCTTATACGCCCAGAACCTCAGTTAATAATATTATTATTCTATTATACTCCCTCTTCAGCCAAAAGGCTAAAGAGTGGCTTACTTTAAAAATAATAATAAACAATAGACATTTCTCTCCCCAGGCTTACCATCTAAAAGACCACAACAAACGGAGAAGGGGATGCGCCATGGCAGAGACGAATGGGGAAACAAAGTCCAGCAGATCTCTCTCCTTTACAACTTCTCTTGTAACATGATATTCTATTCCACAATCTGGGCCCCATATGGCAGCAGAGGACAGGAACCCTCCCTCTTGTGCCCCACTCTGAAAAATACAAAATTTACTTTCCAATGTCATCAGCCAAATTTACTGACACTCGTTGTATGGGAAGAAATTTCTTGCTAAATGCGAACATGAGTTAATCATAACAGAATATCTTTGCAAAATTAGTTGTTAGATTCGAACTGTGAATGTATGTACAGTTTGCTGATTAATTCCTGACCCAAGTGTTTGGAGGGGCAGGCAGGGACATTAATCCAGACTCATTCATGGGTTGAATAGCCTCACATTATTTAGAATTAATACCATTTTGCACTTTAAGATGCAAAAAAGAGGGAAGCAACCGGTGTGGATTACGCTCAAGGCAAGGATGTACTCCTGATTCTTTTCATCCCATCATTGGTTAGACACTTGATCTGCAGAGGCAACCCAATCATCAAGGCCACCCATAGAGGGTTGCCATCCTAAATCCTGGAGTTATAGTGATGAGCGTCCCCCAGACCAGCTCTAAGGCGTAGTCTCTAACAATCCCCTCCCAGTTCTGTGACCTAACCGCTGTTCCATGCGCCTCCTCTTCCACCAAAATTGTGCCGTAGTTTCTACCATCATCCTTCCCTTCCTCTCCCTCACTACCTGCTGTGGCACAAGAGGGCAAACATCTTTGCAGCCCTCTCCCACCACAAGCTGTCTTTAAAACTGCTACACCCTTTTTTGCACGCCCTAGAACAGAAAATTTGCTTCCCATATCAAAACACTCTGTTTCCATCTCCTATTACCACTTCATCTAAGATGAAAAAACAACCCAAGAGTCTCCGCACTTGGGCTAATACTTGACTGGGTGACTATTACAAAGGCCCTGAAAGCCATGACTTCCCGTGCCCTTTGTGACTGGCTGAAAACCCATGTGTGGAAGCCCACCCCTATACACAAAAATCGATACTAAAACTTCACACTCATCAAGCCAACTGGATCACGTACTGAAACTTATTGCCCAGAACTGACATTTAGCAAGTCGGTGTGACACTCTTGCTATGCCTAAACTATTACTCCCTAGAAGCTCCCATGAGTTCTGCATACATCTTCAAACTCCATAAAGCAGCAAAACAAAGTGTCTCATTGGCACACTGGCCCAGGTGCCATTCCTATGGTCATAACCACCTGTTTGCTCCAATAACCAGGCCTCTCAAATTCCATGGCCCTACAAGCCCAGTCCTCCACTTTCAAGAGCATGGCAAGAAGGCCATACAGGGCTGCCTACACAAGAAAGCAATGCTTCATATTATGATTCACCACATCTCCATCCACCTGTACAGTGGATCAGCCCCTGTGATGTCTGGAAAACACTGATTGTTGGCACCCTCCTATTCCTCTCTCTGCATCCAACCTTCCAACATTTTCCCTAACCCTACACTTCTGGTGGTCCTGGCCCTTAGCAAAGAATGCTAGTGATGACATTCTTCCTCCTGAACAGGAGCTCCACTGCGCCAGTTTCTTTTGTGTACTCAGTGCCGGCCGCAAAGGAACAAATCTTCCCACGCCAAAGCTGCCGTACGAATAAGAACTGCTGAACAGCTGAGTTCTACCGAACAGGCACTTTAATCTTGAAGTTCTGACATTTACAATACCAAACTATCAAACTGCTCCTGCCCCAGACCCTATATACACCCCCGCCACACCGAGCATTCAGCTCTCACGATCTAACATGCACAATGCACATCCTCCTTTGAGTTTTGAGCCCTTCCTGTCACCTGACAAGCTGTGACTCCACAAAATTGACGCCTTGGTTTCACCTCCTGTCCCTGTCGTCATCAGCATCCTATGCTAAGGACTCTTCAAAATTGCTGACTCATGATGGCGCCATTGACTATTTTAGTACCTTGTCACCTTTGTCCCAGTTCTCCTTTGGCCACATCTCTCGACATTTTCTGAAACTGAGATTAACTTAGTGCTCTGCCCACCACTGGTGCCTTTACTGTTTGTCGTTCTGTACCTAACTTTATTGTCATCCCACCCTTGTTTCCCACACCTGGACTCAAGCTCTACCCTAGCACTTGCTATGTATGTAATAAAAAAAGATTTAAGATTTATATTTTTTAAATATTAATATTTTTATCTATAGTTTTTATTTACATCTATAAAGTCCAATCTTTAAATATCAAGACAAAAACCTATTTAATATAAATCGTGGTCTTTCTTGCACCATTACAATAATAGTTTTACATTGCTTTACATTGCTATGGCTCCATACCATCGGCCCCTCGTTATCCAGGCGTGACCCGTCCGAACACTCTCGCCCCCTTAATACCAAAATCTGTGGATGCTCAAGCCCAATGTTTCCCCCATGGTGGCAGAGTATGTGTCTGCCCCTACCCATTCAGAAAAACAGCCCCCTGCTTGTCCCATGGCAATGTGTTCATGTGGCCGCACGGTCACTGGGGACCATGGAACTTAATGGCAGTGCAGCTGCATGCCTTCACCTGCCCATTGGAGACAAACAGGCTTGCCATCTGTGGATGCTTGAATCTGCTGGACATCCGCTCTACGGTTAACTGACGGCTGACTGTACTACATCTGAGGCATAATTCCAACATATCATGAATGCCATCTAAACTCTAAACATTACGCCACAGTTGGGCACTGCCAAGATAAAATCAATATGATTCAATAAAGTCAAACAGGCACTTGGGTAAACAGGATATCTCATGGTCCCTCTCTTCTCACAGGGACTGTGACATTAAATCACGTTTATTCCATCTTGTAATACCCCAGGGCACCTGGGTTTCATCTGCATAAACCAAGGTTATTCCAGGAGCAGCTTGGCACTCATGCTACCCACAGCTTTCTACTTTGTCCCTATGCTGGAAGTCTGTTCACATATATATCCCTACTTTGCCACCTACCCCGGCTGATAATGATGCATCACTTGTGCTTCAGGTCCCAGAACCAAGACGCCAGTGCCCAGTCATATGGCTAGGTGTTTTTTCTGACCTCAGAGCAGTTCATATGGCCACAGCGCCACACCAGCTGGCACAACAGAACATGTTTTAACAGGTGTCTACTGTCACAACTCTGAAGGCCTAAGGTCTCCAGGAAAGATCTTGAGCCAAAAAGGTGTTGTATATTTTACTCCATTAGAACGAGGGATATACCCCAGGTTCAGTGCTGAACTGGCCTGGATGCCATCCTGGTAGTGCTTCATGCCAGCCTCAAGCTAATTCGGGCCCCCTGCATTGTCCCAGACTCCTCCTCAGCGTTGGAAAGAGAATGATTTATTTGGCCCCATGGGCCACGGCCCTTACGAACTATAAGCTCAGAAGACTAGACTATCAACTTTCTAGCACAGACTTCTTACTACCTCACAAACCACAACATTCCCAAGCTTCCCTGGTATTGGTCTAGGACAATGAAGTAGAATGGAAACATACAACTACCACCACACACACACACACACTCTTAAAAATCCAGACTACTGTACAGATTGTACACAAAGCGTTCCTGCGACTACAATTCTTTATTTCTTCAAAAGGATAATGCAGGATGCATCTTGATTTATTGGCATGGTGAAAAAGATCAAAACATTTTCTTCCCTTTAGCAGTCTATGTCTAATCCATACCTCCACACACACCTACTGTATTTGATTTTATTATGTGTCACCACCCGCTCATTGGCAGGGCGGATACCAATAAAAAAAATTTTTTAACACTTTTCGCTACTTTTCAAGCTTGCCTTTTAATAAGAAACAACATTACTATCACGATACTAATGCAAAGAGGGACTGGTTATCTGGACGCAAGTATAAAATCAGGCAAAATTTTGCTAATATAACTTTTTAAGTTTACTATAATTCAAGCAACTTATTATTTATGCTCCTAAAATCAAGAGGCTTTTGTGAGGAGAGCAATCCGCCAAGCAAATATTCCAAACGCATAGCGAAAATTTTATCACAAAATCAATAACTTGCACCACTTCCACGAAAAACTGTTATTTTGTATTCTCCCCCAGAAGGTTGACAACAGCCACCACCACCAGAAGAGAGGACAAACCTTGCAAAATCCTCTAACAAATCACATTTAATTCTAGAACTGGAGGCTTAATTCGCACCTAACAATGGAATTAGCTTGGATGAGGATCATACTGGTTGCACCCTCTGGGGCCACCCATGCATCGGTTTGCCTTAGGGTTGCCATAAGACCCCAAAAACAATTGAATGCACATAACCAGCAACAACAACAACCAATCTTACTATTACTACTACCAACAACAAAGGGTGCATGACACAATGACCTTTCTATAACAGTGAAGGGGTAGTGTTCCTATCCATGAAAAACTCAGAGCATTAAAATGGGGTCACCACTTTAAAGATGTTTACTCGTTCTTCTTATTGGCCCCTATGTCCCATCACAGTCCTGTTATTCTTTATATCTCTCACTGACAGACTCACTGTCTGTAAAGATGGCCTGCCATAAGAGGACCATTGTGTGCACGCATAAAATAATTATTGCAAAATTTTTCAGGTGACACCAAATTCTATGTGTTCCATTGTGATCAATTAATGAGCCCATTCACATTTATCAACGTTGGCCCAGCACTGCATGTAATGACCAACAGTCTTGACCTCATTGCTAACCTGCACTGACTGATCCCCATGATCCATCTCGGACTGAAAAAACCTTGTATGACTTCTCTCCTGAACATCAAACCCAAGAAACTTCAAATGTTTTCCCTCCTTGTTTGGTGCCCTTAGGAAAGTTTTTGACCCTTTGTCATCTTTCATCCTTTTTCTTTCAAACCTTTTTTTGTGGTGTTGTGTGTGTGCAGAGAAGAGAGAGAGCAGAGACAAGCGCCTTTGTCTGTATGACAGTCTTGCAATTTTCGTGTGAAATACAAAAAATTTGGGGGGAAACACTACATTTCCCAGATATAATTTGCTAACGGCTTTTGTTTTTGAAACAACCCTGTTTCAATCAAATGCCCGCGACAAATGGGTGCGAAAGTGCATGGTGGCACCAATTCTATGTTCAGGCAGCAGCGTAGCAAACCGCAACGCTCCCCAAAACCCTAGTCCATATGGCTTGCCACCATCATTGGTGGCCTTCCTGTCCATATGGGGGCCACCATTCATGCTGCCACTTGCCATTCAACAACCAGACATTGTGGCCAGGAAGCGGTTTGTCATAGGCGCTGCATCGCCGCCCTTATGATGCATTAAAAAAAGGAGCCGCCTAGAGCCAGCTCCTTTTGGATGGTTATCTGTGCTGCAGATATGCGGATGTGCCAGAACAGACCTGGGGCTTACAGGGGCGGCTTCTAGCCCACAGTTCTGTACTACCCCTACTAAAGCTAGATGCCCAAACCACTTTGACATATTGAGATTTCTTCTCCTCTTCTCGTACACCATAACCTTTTTGTGCTCCTGTTTCTCTCCTTAGTAAAATAACACATCCCCATCATTCAAGAAGTTTGGAAAATCAATCGTTTCAAATCTAAACCTGGGCTGGTTTCACCGACCACCCATTTATCAGCAGAACCAAAAGTGACATGGATTCTCCCCCTGTCCATTGCCATTCCCTGTGCACTTTAGAGATGAACCCATCTACCCCCCCCACCCCCCCCCCCCCCCAGTTTTGGAAAGTGAGGCAGCTGCACGAAAAGAGCGGGGGCTATGTTGCCAGTATTTGTGTGCCAACATGATGTCAGTGGGTTTGTTGATTTGAACATCAATAGGTTCCTGCTCTGCCTGGAGGAAATGAGGCACACACCAGTTCCAAAAAAAAAAAAAAAAAAAAAAAAAAAAGAAAAAAAAACGATATAAGAAAAAGAAAGAAAGAAAAAAAGAAAAGGAAAGGAAAAAATACTTGGTGAATTTTTGCCTGAAAGTCACAGGGCGTGTGTATCCCTTCAGCATCAAGAACTGAGAGACAATTTAACCTCACTTGTGATGGTTCTGCCATGTGAATTAGTACTTTCTCCCCTCTTCATATTCATAGCACTTTTTGAAGTAGAGACTAACACTAGACTCTGTTAGGATTTGCATGGCACAGTATTCAGCTACCCCACCACCTTGGGTGAATCGTAAATCATCAACTGTTCTGCATATCTATCGACTTATAAAGTTACTTCCACTCTGTATGGCCGCCAAGTTCATTACATGTAAAGAGCATGGCTCCTCAACCATCACTGTCCGTTTTAAACTCATTTCCTTATCTAGCCATAAACTATGCAGTGACATTATATAGAAAATTGGGATTTAACTCTTATGTTTATTAAGCAGGGCTACCCCTATAATAAGAATCTCTCTTATGATAACGACGCATGCCTATTCCGTTTGTAGCTGGAAGCAGTTGACCACTTATTCTTTTAACATCCAACCAGTTCAGCATTACTGTTACATTTCTCAAGCTTTGATGTTTCAGATTTGGAAAATAATCTCCTGGTCAAAAGTTCCGTGTCCTTAATCTAAGTGAAACCAGCTCTAGGTAATAACTTACCATGACTGAAAGCAATTGCGCACATCACTATCTCCGTGTCCATAACAATTTATTCTCCCCCCACACCCACAACTCCACCACACAACACACACCCCTGTGTCACTCAGTGTAATATGAGATTTGCTGTCTAAATTTTTTTCTGAAATACTTTTTGAAGTGCGGGAGGGGGGTCTTATTACCACGTGGCTATTTCAGATACATCTACTTTAAATTTCACACTGATTATGCCTAAGAATAAAGAACATACTACAGTACGATGGCCCATTCATATTATAAACATGACATTAATACGTTTTCATCTCAGAAAAACACTGGAGGAGGGGATGGGAAAAATGACCATGAAGCTTTTTTTCTCCCACTAACCCATGACCTAAAAAAACTGAGTGGCTAAAGGATCCATTGTGTTGTCAATGGTTCAGCATTGGACTAAGGCTCTGGAGACCACAATTAGATTCCCTTTCAGCCATGGAAACCACTTGGTACATTATGTCACACTCTCAGCCCCAGAAAACTCCATGATAGTTTCACCTTAGGGTTGCCTAAGCAGAAATGCACTTGATGCACCCCTATAGCTACAAGACCCAATACAAACACCTGAAGTTCAATTCCCATCTCTTCTGCAAGGAACCTGCATGTCTTTCCTTCCATCCCTGATTCAAACCAGTTCTCTCAGAAAAATGCAGCCATCATTTAAGAACAATGAAGCTTAATCAACTGGCTCATGTTTAGGATGGCAATCGAACTGGATTTCCGTCCCTTCTTGTTGTTTTGTGCCTTTGCGTTGTTTCTGACCTCATATTTAACCTAGGTAAACCTATCACAGGGTTTTTCTATGCAGATTTGCTTGGGTGTGTTCTGTGTCCCTGCTTTCCTTTGAGACTGAAAGCTGTGCTTACTTTAATACTAAGAAACTGAGCAACACAAAAGTCAAAAATATATGAAACAATAAGAAAGGTATGAAATCTACCTGTGTACCAACCAAATTTTCTCAATTCTGAACCAAATTAGAATGGCTCAGCTAGCCGCCTGATTTGGCATGAGTCTCGAACAAACAGTTTGAAAGCAATGCGGACCAGTCACGAGTACTCTGCACATTCTAAAAAAAAAGCAAATCTTCAGTATACGATGTGAGGAAAATAGCAATTTTGTTTGCAAAACGGAGGAAGGCAACTGTTTTTTGCTCAACTGGTTGCTCTTAATCATGATTTCTGGCGCATCAATTTCATCAGCAATCCCCAACACATACTCTGCTATGAAAACGTCTTATATATGTGCATTGATGTTACACATGTTACAGGGCACAGTTATCTTCTGAAACTCAACTACAATTATTCAGTAGGTTTAGCTATCAGCAGTATAGTTGAAAAAATTTAAGGTGAAGTGAATTTGCGTGGTGGACTCAGGAATCTGAGACCAGGTTGAACTCTTCCCCAGCCATGGCAAACCACTCGGTGACCTGACACGTCCCCAACACCCTGTTTCAGCCTCAGATGAAAGACCTAGCCAGAAAACCCCCTTGATATGATTTCTCTTAGAGTCACCATAAGTTGGAAATCCTTGACTAAAACACAACAAGTAGAGCATAAGGATTTGGGTCAGATGTTGGTTGGCATCTGCAGTTGATTTTTGTTTGTTTTTTTTCATTTTAACATTTTGCCTTGTTTGTAGCATAGCCTTAAACCTCTCTTAACTTTTTATTAATGTGTTTTATTGTCTGTGAGCCTCTACATATTCCATTAATGAAATTTTTTTCTGCGCCCATCCAATTTCCCAATTGCTGTAGTTTTGTTAAGTGTCTTCTGCTTTGCGGGCGGGGGGGTGTTAATCTCTTTAGTTTTTATTCCTTTGTGGCTCTCTATGTGCAGAGTGACCAGACCTTCTCCTAGAATTTATATTATATTACGTTTTTTTAGCTTTTATTATTTGATAAAGTCCTACCATTTTCTTTAATATCCTACATTTTGTGCGTGCCTTGTCCCCTTTGTGTTTATGACATCATGCGCCATTCTATGTTTAATTCTGCATTCCATCTTGTTCTTCCACCAACGCACATTAGCACCCACCTCTGTCGTCCACAAGGCACTGAAGACCCTATCTTAGTCTAATATCAGATTAAGGTCGGAAGAGATTATAGCCAGCAGCATGTTAAGAGCAGTATGTGGTATTAGATTGATTGGATCGTCCTTGTATACTCATCAGTAGATCGCTAAGCTCTGAACATTGTAAAGTCAACAGTCTGATCTCCTAAAGGAGTATCTATTCTCTCCCAAATTATCATTGCAGACATTTCTAAAAAAAACAAAACAAATACTTATATTAACCCTTTTGATTCTCCAAGCATGTGGGCAAATCTACTCCTTAAACTATGACTTTAGATTTGTGGCTTGATTGGATAAGCTCTGTCCAAAAATGCTACTGCTTTGGGCATGTATCCAACCCACTGAATAGACACTGAAACCTAATATAAAGATCCTTGTCCAGCCACTGAGGGAGGCGAGGGAGGACCAAAACTATTTTTAAAACTCAATGAGAACAGTTTGACCCAATATCAAGCTGAAGATGAATACAATAAGAACTGGCCCACGGCGTTCAGACAAAAACACAAATTGTTTACCAAGTTCGGTTTTTATAAAATTTTGGTGCCCATGCCATCTGCATTCTATTGACCCCTGACTGACCCCATCGCTACCTCCCTTATCCATAACAAGGCAAGCTGACCCCGTAACCCATCCACCTCCTTGCTAGGCTGGTCAAGGAAAAAAAAGGTAGAATTTCAACCTTTCAGCAAGCACGTTTTCAGTGGAGTTGCCATACTAGTTTCGCCAGCTGCCCAAAGCAGGACACAATAGTATAGCTTCCTCCTTTTGAGAGCCAGTGATAACTTAATGGCTCGCCATCGACGATATTTGTCTTCCCTCCTAAAAAGTGCCAGACCCTCTTGTGTATCCATTGTGTAAGTTTCCGCTTAGTACAAAGATAAAGTCCATCCAGCCTTGTTCGCCAGTTGCCATAGCCTGAGGTTATGTTCAGAGGTATCAAAGGACCCCACCTTTTCGCCCCTTAAGTGGGCTTTTTTGAGCTTGAGTTCCCAAAACCTTGATACCTGCTTGTCGAGCAGCCATGCTCCAAGCTTGCACTCCATTTCGCCTTCGCTCCGCTGAAATCACTCGCGCTACGCCAAAAGCTCACGCTCTCGGGCTCTTGTTCGCTTTACCCCTGCGAACTCAGCTCCTAGCCCAGTCACCGCTTGCTTTTCCCCATTCCTGCCCGCATGTCTCATCCATCTCACCATCCCTCACATCCTTGCTTTGAGAAGACTCCTCAGGTAAATACCCCCACCTATCCTTTCTCTCTTCCTCCCGACCTCACCCCTCCCTTGCTAGCATTGAATGTGTGTGTGCGTGTTTGTTGCTTTAATAAATGTTTTCTTATTTTTATTGCCAACTCATTGCATTCGCGTCTCTTCTCTCTGGGGTTGGACTAGATGACCTCTGGTCAACACATAGGGACCTGCACCCCCTGCGTGCGTTGTTCTAGGACCCTTGCCCTCTCGTAAATTTGCCCTAATAATCCCCCTTAATTCGATCCTTCTAACAACATGTTTAAAACATCAGCGCTTGTATTTTTTTTTTTTGAAAAAACAAATAGCATGCTGATTTAAAATCCCAAAAACTCTGTGATTAAAAATTGTAATAAAATTCTATAATGAAAGCGAGAACAAAAAAGCAAAATCAGATGGGTCATTCTAAAATGGAGCGAAAGATTATGGCTGTTCCCCTTTTTAAAATGGAGACCATTAAAGCAGATTTTTATCAACGGGTTAAAGCCAGACTTTTTAATACAGCTTCCTGCGTTCTTTTGTCTTTATCTTGTTAAAGGAAGTCTTAACAGCATATCTAGATTTTGAGGTCCAACAAATAAGCAGAACTGTCCTCCACAAGAAAATCAAAGAAAAAAAAACAAAATCAAATGTCAGAGGCACGACCATGTGAATAAAAATGATACCAAGGACAAACTGGATCTGCAAAAAGACAATAGCAGACTTTGTGGTAACCAGCAGGGATTTTTCATTGACGTACTGAGCACACACCCTAAGAAGTCACGAATAAACTGGAAGAATAGATCGCCTAAAAGGCATATGGCAAAGCAACCAAAACTTTTTTAAAAAAAGTGAAAAGTAGAAAAAGAAATTAGAACGTACCATTGTAAAACATCAAATAGATATGAATAAATACCAAAATATTATTTTCAGGGAAATAGCTAAATACGCCCCCCCCCCCCCCAAAAATAAAAACGGACAGGGGAAGACATAATTATGTATTTTTCAGTAACAAAAATGTTTTTCTCCTCTCTTCCCCCCTTGTCTTCTTTCCATTTCATTTAACTTGTTTCACCCACAGCCTTTACTTCATAAAAACCTATTCAAACGTACATGATTAAACAATAGATTTTCAATTCACAGTAAGGTCCAATTGTGTTATTTTCCATTTGGTCCTACATGTTAAATATATTTAGAACATCAGTTAAATGGGACTTTTAAAGCCCTCTGAGGGGTGAAGAGGAGCCTCATGTAGCAAAAGAAATCCCAATCCACAGTCATGCAACAGCAACATACAGTATATCCGGACCTTTGCCCGACTTTTTGTACTAATGATCTTCGGTTGAATGGTGAAGTAATCATTTCTGCTCGTCCCTCACTGAAAGCCCTGAAAGATCGCAGTGATTCATAAGGAAAGGAAACGCCTTTAAAAACAAGGGTAGGAGCAAGGTTATGTACACAACGTTTGCATTGTGCCCCTCCCACTGCTTTTTCCTGATCTAACACCATAATATGGTAATCTCCCACCAACCCCAGAAGTGAAAAAAATTGGAGGACTTTTCACTCTTTAAAATGCCCCACATGGTGCATACAAGCTGATTATGCAACAGATTTGCTGCAATCCTGCCAAAACAACAAATCAGCAGTGATGTCACATCCCCTCCTGGGGGGCAAAACTTACTGTTGACAAAGGCATCGCCCCATGACTACGGGG
Organism: Sceloporus undulatus; assembly: GCF_019175285.1. Classification (NCBI taxonomy): domain Eukaryota; kingdom Metazoa; phylum Chordata; class Lepidosauria; order Squamata; family Phrynosomatidae; genus Sceloporus; species Sceloporus undulatus. Next base: position 120,119,547 of record NC_056524.1, read on the forward strand.
GCCATAGTTGTAATGCAACAAATGAGCTTCCATCCACACTGCACATTCTGCCCACCCCAGCCCTGGCAATCCATCAATGGCCATACCTCTTTCTTCTTGTGGTAGATTGAAGTCCGAAAGCGGTGGGAATCCTCGGCCGCCCAGGTTATCAGTCTTGAAAACACTTATATTGCCATACTAGAGTTTTCGTAATTTTTATTGAAATATCAGCAAGTTTGTTATGTGATTTTATGTAACTGCACTCATTGGGCAGGGAGGGAAGGTGTAAATATTGGCGGTGATTGGTTGACTGCATTCATATGAGAAATATTTGAAAACTGCAATTTACTTGTTTTTTTACATTCACATCAATCGGACCCGATCTCTCTCTAGGTTCTTGTTTGTTCCAGCCCCTAAGAAAGGGGACCTTACCATACGGGCTCCTGGCCTGCGATGAGACCGCCCAAACACGCTGGGACGGAAACGGAACACACATAGGGGACGCCATTTTCCTGCACCCACAGAAAGTCCCTCACTTGTCTGTTTCCCTTCCCTTCCATTTCCAATCTGTCTCAGAGGAACACAATTTTTGAGAACTGTTTCAGAACCAGTTGGTTGTGTCTCCGACAAGACAGCCAGCAGAGACACAGTTTTAAACAATCAATAGAAAATGATTTATTACAACAGTCATGAAAATTAATTTAAAACTCTACATACTGTTATGGGCGAGGGCAGCTTATGAGAGACGGAAACATCCTTAAACTGTAGAAACATCGAAATGCAGCAGAACGTTGGAATCCTTTGCAAAGCCCATTGTTAGTCCCTCTATTACCATGTATGGGTGTGAGAGCTGGACAGCTGAGAAAAGCGCCATTAGGAAAAGAAATGCAACATTGCATTGGTTGCTGGAGATAGACGTGCCTGAGGGTACCATGGACAGCCCAAGAAGTCAAACAAAATGGGTCCTTAGAGCAGATCCAAAACCATGACATCTCTGTGGCAGGCCAAATAAGACTAACCGAGGCTGTTGTACTTGGCCCACATCAGAGGAGGTTGACCTCACTGGAAAAAACACATAATGCAGAAAAGTTGGAGGGAAGCAGACAAGAGAGGAAGGCCACACCTGCTAGATGGAGACTAAGCAAGGTAATGGGTATGAATTGCAGACCTGAGCAGAGCCAATGAGCATTTAAGGAGTCTTGGAGATGTCTCATCTACAGTGTCGCCACATGGTCGAGATCAACATCAAGGGTGGATAAGACCACAACAAACAATAGGCCTCCACCAATATCATCAGGCATTTCTTTCTCTCAATCCAACTTTCGTCTCCATAGCTCATAAATCCTTTGTCTGTGTCAACTCCAGCCCTGGAAATGAGTTGGCATGGCTATTTTAGGATATGAGGTATAGAGCGCTAGAGCGTGTACAGTGTTATTGATGTTTACAATGGACACTTGTAGCCACCATTTGGAGACTAGCTGTGTGAAGGAGCTGTATCATGAGCTTTCATTAGCATTGCCCAAACCAGATTGGTCCCCAATAACAGTGGTCCACGGCCACTCTGGCATATTTGCAATTGGGCCATGGCAACGCACATGCCTGGGCTGCCACCTGTTTTGAACCAGGCCAGCCAAAAGGCCAGCCAAAGGAGCAGTATTTTACTACTCTTTTTGCCTGGTATTGTTAACAGACGTGGCCTCCTCCAGCGTAATTTCTGGCCATGTTCATGTCAGGACATCCTATCATCTCACAATGCCTAGCCCCCACAATTGCAGCTGGAAACTGGTTATTTGACCCCATCTATTTTCAGGTCTCTGATCTACATTCTTCATAGCTGATTAGATCATAGTCTCATGAATCTTATGTTACAACCAAACTTTGCACCAGTCTCAAAGGAGCCTACAAGTTGATGAATATAACAGGACATATCTACTGGTATGTGAGTATGTTACGAACGCAACCTACAAACAGGTTGACGAAAACTGATTCTAACAGGGGAACGTTTGGATTTAAACTGCACACCAGTTCTGATGCAAATTAATCTTGCATACTTATACTCTAGTTGTACGTCTACTTTACCAAATCAAATTGTTTGTTATCCATAACATAACAACTCCATTTGTTACTCTAGCATAAAAGGCTATTCCAGAGTATAGTATGTGTGCTGGCAGCACAACAATAGAGCTTTTCCCCAGATACATTAACCAGACTGTGCTCATTGAAAGGCTGTTTTGTCATTAGGAAACGCTGCTTTGACCGTAACCACTTTTATTCACGTCTCTCTTGCATGGGATTCTTCTACCATAGGCCCCTTCTGAACCATGGATAAATATCTAAACGCAACCTTGCAGTACATAATATGATATTTTGTCTCAAATTATAATGCAGGAAGAACACATGACCTTCAATCTCTTTTGGTGCCCCCAATATCCCTGGCCCTTCTTCACGTTTCAGTCCTGAAAAAAAATAATATTTATGGAGGCGCACATATCAACATTGATCAAAATGTAATTTAAAATTTGGCAAATTTGCACTTTTAACACCCTCCTTGACCCTACATTTACTCTACCCTCATGCACAAAACGTGACCCAAATGATCAATAAACTCAGAAAGTAGAAGCTATGGAATTGACTTCTGGTCCACTCCTGGGTACTTTTTATGATTTTTAGCTGAACAATGCAATGTTGTGTTCTATTGCAGAGACTATGGGCAAAAAGTGCCTTTCCTGTTCTTCTTCAGATGATCATTCCGCCTCACATTAGCCAAATGCCATTCTAGCCACTCCTAGCACTTACATGATCTAAATTTGCTAATTAACATTTATTTAAAGCCAGTGCCAGCTGGAGGTCCAGTTTTTCCGCGAGGTTCACATTGAAATGCCTTTTATGACACCAAGACTCAAACAACCCAAGCACGGGAAACTGTCGAGTCATTCAACTTATTGTTCATGTGTGGTGTCTCCTGCCATGTCCATTTTCAAAGCCCAATGGACCACATTCCCATTAACTGTTCACACACAATTTCCTATGTTGAACAACACCTACACAGTGAGCTAATTCTTCTGTTTCAGATTTATTTGTATAGTTTGCACCTGGCTGACAATTAATTAACAAGGGATGGAACACACTGTCTGGCTACTATTTTAGTGAAACCCACCACATTGCTACTGCATTCAAGTGTCAAAGCCACTGATTAATTTTTTGTTTAACATTCTTCTGTGCTACAAAAACCTGTCAACTTGCCCAGCCGACCCTCATCACCACATTTACTTCTTGGGGTGTCAATGTCTTAAAAAAAAAATTCTTGGTTCTAATGCGTCATGAATCTTCCACCATCGGGGACAAACAAACACAACAACAACAACAAACAGTTTTTTGATGCGAAGATGAAAACAGAGACCACCCTGAACTCAAAAAACAGGAATTTCTTGAATGAGATGCTTGCAAACCATGATAGGAGAAGCATTGGGCTTGTGTTTCATGCACAACCCAAGTTTTTGGTTCACAGACCAGATTTTCATACATTTTTCATCAAACTCAC
>NC_056524.1:120123091-120146815 GCF_019175285.1 Sceloporus undulatus
TTGGCAAAAACTGTTTCGGGTTACGAAATTCATTTCGGCGCGAAATTCAAATGCTGCAAAGTGCAGCTATAGGCTTTCCAGTGCTAACGGAAAAGTGTTTCGGGTTACGAAATTTTCGGGTTACGAAAGGAATGGCGGAACGAATTAATTTCGTAACCCGAGGCACCACTGTATCTGGGGAGTTTTGATGAAAAAATGTATAAAATCTGTTCTGTGAACCAAAAACTTGGGTTATGCATGAAACAACAACCCAAGCTTCTCCTATCATGTTTTTGCAGCATCTCATTCAAGAACATTCATTTTTTGAGTTCAGGGTGGTCTCTTTTTCATCTTCCATCAAAAACTTGTTGTTGTTGTTGTTGTCCCCATTGTAAGAAGAATTTCATGACTCATTCTCACCAATAATTTTTTTTTTAAGTACCATTTACAACCCCAAGAAGTAAATGTGTGATGATGGTCAGGCTGGCAAAGCTTACAGGTCTTTGTATCACAGAAGAATGTTAAACAAAAAATTAATCATTTAGCTTTGACACTGAATGCATAGCAATGTGGTGGCTTTTCACTAAAATAGTAGCCAGACAGTGTTCCATCACCTTGTTAATTTCAGCCAGGTGCAAACTATACAAATAAATCTGAAAACAGAAGATTATCTCACTGTGTAGGTGTTTTCTCAACATAGGAAAATTGTTGTGACATTATGGGAATGGTCCCATTGGCTTTAAAATGACAGTGCAAGGAGACACCACACATGAACAATAATTTGAATGACTCGACAGTTCCCAGTCATTGGTTATTTGAGTCTTGGTGTCATAAAGGCACATTTCATGTGAACCTCTGCAGGAAAAACTGGACCATCCAGCTGGCACTGCTTTATAAATGTTAATTACAAATTTATCATGTATTGCTAGGAGTGGCTATACATGCATTACTAAATGTAGAGCAGGAATGATCATCTGCAGAAGAACAGGAACAGGAAACACTTTTTGCCCCATAGTCTTCTGCAATAGAACACAACATTGCATTTTCAGCTAAAAATCAATAAAAAAGTACCCAGGAGTGACCAGAAGTCAATTCCAGCTTCTACTTTCTGAGTTATTGATCATTTGTGGTCACTTTTTGTGCATGAGGGTAGAGTATGTAGGGTCAAGGAGGGTGTTAAAAGTCAAATTGCCAAATTTTAATTACATTTTGATCAATTTATGATATTTGCTCCTCCATAAATATATATTTTTTCAGGACCTGAAAACTTGAAGAAGGGCCAGGGATCTTGGGGGCACCAAAAGAATTGAAGGTCATGTGTCCTTCCTCACTTATAATTTGAGACATCATCCATATTATGTACTGCAAGTTGCGTTGAATATTATCCATGTTCAGAAGGGGCCGATGGTAGAAGAATCCCATGCATAGAGCAGACGTGAATAAAATGGTATACTGTCAAATCATCTTCCTAAAATGACAAACAGCCTTTCATGAGCACAGTCTGTTAATTTAATCTGAAAAAGCTCTATATTTTGCTGCCAGCACACATACTATACATCTGAATATGCCTTTAGTTCTAGAGTAACAAATGGAGTGTTATGTATGGATAACAAACAATTTGATTTGTATTAGACGTACAACTATAGTATCAAGTATCAAGATTAATTTGCATACAGAACTGTGCAGTTTAAATCCAACTTTCCCCTTTAGAATCAGTTTCTCAACCTGTTAGGTTGCTTCCTAACATACTCACATACCGTAGATATTCCTGTTATAAATTCATCCACACTTGTAGCTCCTTTGAGACTGTGCAAAAGTTGTTGTAACATAAGCTTTCATAGACTAGATCTAATACAGCTATAGATGTAGATCAAGACCTGAAATAGATGGGTCAAATAAACCAGTTTCCAGCTGCATTTGGGGCATAGCATTTAGATGATGAATGTCCTGAACATGAACATGGCCAGAAATTACGCTGAGGCCACGTCTTTAACAAATAACCAGGCCAAAAAGGAGTAGTAAAATACTGCTCCTTTGGCTGGCCTTTGGCTGGCCTGGTTCAAAACCAAGGTGGCAGCCCAGGCATGTGCAGTTGCCATGGCCCCAATGCAAATCATGCCAGAGTGGCCGTGACCCACTTTATTGGGACCATCTGTTTTGGGCCCAAGTCTATGAAAGCTCATTATACAGCTCCTTTCACACAGCTAGTCTCAAAGGTGCTACAAGTGTCCATTTAAACATCAATACACATTACACGCTCTACGCTCTCTAACCTCAATATCCTAAAATAGCCATACCACAACTCATTTCCAGGGCTGGAGTTGAAACAGACAGGATTTTGAGCTAATGGAGACAGAATTCTGGATTGGAGAAAGAACTGCCTATGATATTGGGGAGCCTTATTGTTGTTGTTCTTATCCACCCTTGAGTTGATCTCGACCCATGGCGACCCTGTAGATGAGACATCTCCAAGACTCCTTATGCTCCATTGCTCTGCTCAGGTCCTGCAAATTCATACCCATTACCTTCTTAGTCCATCCATCTAGCATGTGGCCTTCCTCTCTTTCTGCTTCCCTCCACCTTTCCTATCATTATTGTTTTTTCCAGTGAGTCATACCTCCTCATGATGTGGCCAAAGTACAACAGCCTCTGTTTAGTCTTATTGGCCTCCACAGAGATTTCTGGTTTGATCTGCTCTAAGACCCATTTGTTTGACTTCTTGGCTGTCCATGGTACCCTCAGCACTCTTCTCCAGCACCACATCTCAAATGTATTCATTCTCTTCCTATGCTCTTTCTCAACTGTCCAGCTCTCACACCCATACATGGTAATAGAGACTACAATGGCTTGCATGATTCCAACTTTCATGCTCATTTCTATGTTTCTACATTTTAGGATATTTTCCAGTTCTCTCATAGCTGCCCTCCCCATACAGTATTAGAGTTTATTAAATTTTCATACTTTGTTTAATAAATCTATTTCTATTGATGTTTAAAACTTGTCTCTGGCTGTCTGTCAGGAGACAACAACAACAACTGTTCTGAACAGTTCTCAAAAATTATGTCCTCTGAGACAGATTGGAAATGGAAGGGAAGGGAACAGACCAAGTGAGGGACTTCTGTGTGCAGTAAAATGCGTCCCCTATTTGTTCCGTTCCCTTCCCAGCTCCTTTTGGACCGTTCTCATCGCATGCCAGGAGCCCTGTATGGTAAGGTCCCCTTTCTTAGGGGCTGGAACAACAAGAACCTAGGAGAAGAGATCTGTCACATATATTTGAATTTAAACAATTAAATTGCAGTTTTCAAATATTTTCTCATAATGAATCAGTCAACCAATCACCTCCAATATTCTAACACCTTCCCTCCCTCCCAATAGTTCAGTTACATAAAATCACATAACAAACTTGCATAGATATTCATAATAAATTACAGAAAAACATCTAGTATGCATATAAGTGTTTTCAAAGACTGAATAACCTGGCAGGCCAGAGGATTCCCACCGACTCTGACTTCAATCTCCACAGAAGAAGAGGTATGGCCATGATTGATCCAGGGCTGGGGTGGGCAACTGTGCAGTGTGGAATGGAAGCTCATTTTTGCATTACAACTATGGCCACCCGTAGTCCATGGGCATACCTTTGTCAACAGTATTTTCCCCCCAGGAGGGATGTGACATCACTTCTGATTTTGTTTTGGCAGGATCAAGCAAATCTGTTGCATAATCAGCATTTATGCACCATGTGGGGCATTTTAGAGTGAAAAGTCCTCCCAATTTTTCCACTTCTGGGGGTTTGGAGATTACCTATTATGCTTAGATCCATGAAAAAGCAGTGTGAGGGGCACATGCAAACTGTGTTACATACCTTCTCCTACCCTTTTTATAAAGGCTTTTCCTTTTCCTTATGATCACTGCGATCTTTCAGGCTTTCAGTGAGGGACAGCAGAAATGAATTACTTCACCAATTCAACCGAAGATCATTAGTACAAAAAGTCTGGCAAGGTCACTGATATACTTATGTTCTGTTGCAATGACTGTGGATTGATTTCTTTTGCTACATGAGGCTCCTCTCCCCCTTCAGAAGGGCCTTTAAAAGTCACCTTTAAACTATTTCTAATATTTTAACATTAGGACCAAATGAAAAATCACAATTATACCTTACTTTGAATTAAACATCTATTTTTATCATGTACTTTGATAGGTTTTATGAATTAAAGGCTTGGGTGAAACAAGTTAAATGAAATGGAAGAAGACAGAGGGGGAAGAGAGAGAAAAATACATTTTTGTTACTGAAAAAAATCATAATTATTTCTTCCCCTGTCCTTTTTTTGGGGGGGGGGGCTTATTTAGCTATTTCCCCTGAAAAATAATATTTGTATTTATTCATCTATTTATTTTTACAATGGTACTTTCTAATTTCTTTTCTACTTTTCACTTTTTAAAAAAAGTTTTTGGTTCTTTGCCATATCCTTTTATGCTCTCTATTCTTCCAGTTCTATTCTTACTTCTTAGGTTTGTGCTCAGTACTTTCATGAAAAATCCCCTGCTGTTACCTCTGCTATTCTTCTTTTTCAGATCCCTTTGTCCTTGGTATCATTTTTATTCACATGTCTTCCTCTACATTTTATTTTCTGTTTTTTTTTCTTTTATTTTCTATGTGGATGACATTTCTGCTTATTTGTTGTCCTCAAAATCTATGATATGCTCTTTAAGACCTTCCTTAACATATAAAGACAAAAGAACTGCAGGAAGCTGTATTAAAGTCTGCTTTACCCTTTGATAAAAATCTGCTTTAATGTCTCCATTTTAAAAAGGGGAACAGCCATAATCTTCCCTCCATTTTAGAATAACCCCATCTGCTTTTCTTTCCTCCCTTTCATTATAAATTTTATTACAATTTTTAATCACAGTTTGGATTTTTAAAATCATCATGCTATTCATAACAAGCACTGATTTCTTTAAACATTTTGTTAGGAAGGATCGAATTAGGGGGATTTAATTAGCTCAAATATTACGAGAGGCATGTCCTAACAACGCACGCAGCGGGGTCAGGTCCCTATGTGTTTACCAGAGGTCATCTAGTCCAACCCCAGAGAGAAAGAGACTCGAATGCCAATGAGTTGCAATAAAAATATAAAACATTTATTAAAGCCACACAACACGCACACACACATTCAATGCTAAAGCAAGGGAGGGGTGAGGTCGGGAGGAAAGGAGAAAGGATAGAGGTTGGGGTATTTACCTTAGGAGTCTTCTCACAAGCAACGGATGTGAAGGATGGTGAATGGTGAGACATGCTTGCAGGAATGGGGAAAGCAAGCGGTGACTGTGGCTAGGAGCTGAGTTCCAGTGGGTAAAGCTAACAAGAGGCCCGAGAGACAGTGAGCTTTTGGCTTAGCTCGAGTGATTTCAGCGGAGCCTAAGGCTCAAGGATTGCAAGCTTGGAGCAGGCTGCTCGACAAGCAAGGTATCAGGTTTGGAACTCAAAGCTCAATAAGCCCACTTAAGGGGCGAAAAGTGGGGTCCTTTTATACCTCTGAACATAACCTCAGGCTATGGCAACCTGGCGAACAAAGGCTTGATGACTTTATCTTTGTCTAAGCTGAAACTTACACAATGGATACACAAAGAAGAGGTCTGGCACTTTTCAGGAGGGGACAAATATCTCGATGGCCAAGCCATTAAGTTAATCACTGGCTCTCAAAAGGAGGAAGCTCTACTATTGTCTTCCTGCTTTGGGCAGCCTGCGAAACTAGTATGGCAACTCCCAAAACTGCTTGCTGAAAGGTTTAAATTCTACCTTTTTTCCTTGACCATGCCTAGCAAGGAGTGGCTGGTTACGTGGTCAGCTTGCCTTTAGGATAATGGCGGCTAGCGATGGGGTCAGTCAGGGGTCATAGATTCAGATTGCATGGCACCCAAAATTTATATAAAACCGAACTTGGTAACAATTTTTTTTGTCTGAACAGCCGTGCCAGTTCTTATTTATTCATCTTCAGCTTGATATTGTCAAACAATGTCTCATTATTTTTAAAAATAGTTTTGTCCTCCCCTCCCTCCCTCAGTGGCTGGACAAGGATCTTTATATTAGGTTCAGTGTCTAATTCAGTGGTTTGGATCCATGCCCTAATCAGTATCATTTTGGACATGATCTTATCCAATCAAGCCACCAAATCTAAATCAATATTTAGGAATCTAGATTGCCCACATGCATTGAGAAATCAAAAGGGTTATATAAGTTTTGTTTTTGTTTTTTTAGAAATGTCTGCATGATATTTGGAGAAATAATACATCCTTTAGGAGATCAGACTTTCTACTTTACAAGTTCAGAGCTTAGCTATCCTACTGATGAGTATAACAAGGACTATCCAATCATCTAATACCATCATACTGCTCTTTACATGCTGCTGCTACAATCTCTTCCTACCTTAATCTGATTATTAGACTAAGATAGAGGTCTTCAGTAGCCTTGTGGACAGACCAGATGGGTGCTAATGTGCTTGTTGGAAGACAAGATGGATGCAGAATTAAACATAGAATGGCCATATGTCATAAACACAAAGGTGGACAAGGCACCACAAAATGTAGGATATTAAAGAAAAATGTAGGACTTTATCAAATAAAAGCTAAAACGCTAATATAAATATAAATTCATAGGAGAATGTCTGGTCACTCTGCACATAGAGAGCCACAAAGAGAATAAAACTAGAGAATTACCCCCCCCCCCCAAAGCAGAAGACACTTAACAAAACTACAGCCAATTGGGAAATGGATGGCGCAGAAAAATTTTCATTACTGAAATATGTAGAGGCTCACATACAATAAACACATTAATTAAAAAAAGTTAAGAGAGGTTTAAGCTATGCTACACAACAAGGCAAAATGTTCAAAATGAAAAACAAAACAAAACAAAAATCAACTCAGATGCCAACCAACATCTACCCAAATCCTTATCTCTACTTGTTGTGTTTATTCAAGGCATTTCCAACTTATGGTGACTCTAAGAGAAATCTATCATGGGGTTTTCTTGGCTAGGTCTTCCTCTGAGGCTGAAACAGTGTGACTTGCTCAAGGTCACCCAGTGGGTTTCCATGGCTGAGGGAAGATTCAAACCCTGGTCTCCAGATTCCTAGTCCACCACGCAAATCACTTCACCACATTTTTTCAACTATACTGCTGATAGCTAAACCTACTGAATAAATGTAGAGTTTCAGAAGATAACTGTCCCTGTAACATGTGTAACATCAATGCACATATATAAGACTTTTTCATACAGAGTATGTTTGGGGATTGCTGATGAAATTATTGCCCCAGAAATCATATTAGAGCAACCAGTGAGCAAAAACAGTTCTCCTTCCCTCCTGTTTCAAACAAAATTGCTATTTTCCTCACATCATCATACTGAAGATTTGCTTTTTAAATGTGCAGGTCTCTTGACTGGTCCCCATTGCTTCAAACTGTTTGTTCTAGACTCATTCCAAATCAGGCCTATCTGAGCCATTCTGGCCCTGTTCCAAATCATCCTAATTTGGTTCAGAATTGAGAAAATTTGGTTGTACACAGGTATATTTCATACCTTTCTTATTGTTTCCCTATAATTTTTACTTTTTGTTGCTCAGTTCTTTAGTATTAAAGTAACACACTCTCAGTCTCAAAGGAAAGCAAGGACACACACACCCCAGCAAATCTTGCATAGAAAACCCTGTGATAGGTTTACCTTAGGTTAAATATGAGTCAGAAACAACTCAAAGGCACAAAACAACAAGAAGGGACTGAATCCAGTCTCCTATTTCCATCCTAAACAGCCATTTGATTAGACTTCATTGTTCATTAAATGATGGCTCATTCTTCTGAGAAACTGTTGAATCAGGATGGGAGGAACAGACATGCAGTTCCTTGCAGAGAGAATGTGAATTTAACTTCAGGTGTTTGTAGTTCTTGTAGCTATATGCCATCAAGTCATTTCTGACTTATGGAAACCCTAAGGTGAAACTATCATGGAGTTTTCTGGGGCTGAGAGTGTGACCATAATGCTACCAAGTGGGTTTCCATGGCCGAAAAGGGAATCTAATTGTGGTCTCCAGAGCCTTAGTCCAATGCTGAAACCATTACACCACACTGGATCCTTCTAGCCAACTCAGTTTTTAGGTCATGGATTAGTGGAGAAAAAAAGCTCATTGTCATTTTTTCCCATCCAGTGTATTTTCTGAGATGAAAACTTATTATGTCATGTATAATATGATGGGCCATCTACTGTATTATGTTCATTTATTCTTAGGCATAATCAGTGTGAAATTTAAAGTAGATGTATACTGAAATAGCCACGTGGTAATAAGACCCCCTCCCCACTTCAAAAAGTCATTTCAGAAAAAAATTTCAGACAGCAATCCTCATATTAACACTGAGTGACACAAGGGGTGTGTGTGTGTGTGTGTGTGGATTTTGAAATAAATTTTATGGACACTGAGATAGTGATGTGGCAGCAATTCTTTCAAGTCATGGTAAGTTATTACCTAGAGCTGTTTCACTAAATTAATGACACTGACACTTTTACCCAGGAGATTATTTTCCAAATCTGAACATCAAAAAGCTGAGAAATGTAACAGTATGCTGAACTGTTGCATGTTAAAAGAATAATTGTCAACTGCTTCCAGCTACAAACGGAATAGGCATGCAGTCGTTATCATAAGAGATTCTTATTATAGGGTAGCCCTGCTTAATAAACATAAGAGTTAAATCCCAATTTTCTATATAATGTCACTCATATTTTATGCTATACCATTAAATGAGTTTAAAACTGAACAGTGATGGATTGAAGACAGCCATCTCTTTACATTAATGAACTTGGCTGCCATACAGAGTGAAGTAACTTTATAAAGTCAGGATAGATAATTCAGAACAGTTGATGATTTACAATTCACCCAAGGTGTGGTACTATCTGATTGCCATGCAAATCCTAACAGAGTCTAGTAGTTAATTCTCTACTTCAAAAGTGCTATGAATATTGAAGAGTGGAGAAATTACTAATTCACATGGCAGAAACCATCACAAGTGATTTTAATTGTCTCTCAGTTCTTGAGCTGAGGGATACCACACTCCCTGTACTTTCAGGCAAAAAATTCACCAAGTATTTTTTTTTCCTTTCCTTTCCTTTCTTTCTTTCTTTCTTTCTTTCTTTCTTTCTTTCTTTTTCTTTTTTCTTTTTTTGGAACATGTGTGTGCCCTCATTTCCTCCAATCATAGCAGTAACCTATTGATTTCAAATCAACAACCCACTGACATCATGTTGGCACTCAAATACTGGCACAATCCCTCCCTTTTCCTTGCAGCTCTCCTCACTTTCCAAAACTGGGGGGGGGGGGGGGGGGGGTAGGGGGGGTTCCACCCTCTAAAGTGCACAGGGAATGGCAATGACAGGGGGAGAATCCATTCACTTTTGGTTCTGCTGACAAATGGGGTGTCGGTGAAACCACCCCTTTGGATTTGAACTATTCTATTTTCCCAACTATCTGATGACTGGGATGTGTATTTACTAAGGATATAAACATTAGCCACAAAGGTTATTGTACTAGAAGAGGAGAAGAAATCTCAATATGTCAAAAGTGGTTGGTCATTCTAAGCTTTAGTAGGGGTAGTACAGACAGGTGGCTAGAAGCCGCCCCTGTAAGCCCCATGTCTGTTCTGCAACATCCGCATTCTGCAGCACAGATACACCATCCAAAAGGAGCTGCTCTAGGCGGCTCCTTTTTTGATGCATCATAAGGGCTGCGATGCAGCCCTATGACACCGCTTCCTGCCAGCAATGTCTGTTTGTTGAATGGCAGTGGCATCATAATGGTGGCCCCCATATGGACAGGAGGCCACCATGATGGTGGATATGGACTAGGGTTGGGGAGCGTGTCGGTTGCTACGCTCTCCTGAACCATAGAATTGGTGCCACCATGCCACTTTCCCCATTTGTTCTCGGGCATTTATGAAACATTTTTTCAAAAAAACAAAAACCTTAGCAAATTATATCTGGGAAAATGTAGTGTCCCCTCCCCCCCCAATTTGTATTTCTCGCAAAATGCAAGACTTTCATACAGACAAAATTCTCTCTCTCTCTCTCTCTCTCTCTCTCTCTCTCACACACACACACACACACACAGGAAGAAAGTCATACAAGGTTTACAGTCCTAGCATGAATCATGGGGATCAGTCAGTGCAGGTTAGCAACTGAGGTCTAAGACTGGTCATTACATGCATGCTGGCCACTTGATAAATGTGAATGGCTCATTATTGATCACATGGCACACACAGAAATTTGGTGTCACCTTAAAATATTTTTCAAAAATTATTTTATGCATGCACACAATGGTCCTCTTATGCAGGCCATCTTTTACAGACAGTGATTCTGTCAGTGAGATATAAAGAATAACAGAACTCCTGATGGGACATAGTGGCCAATAAGAAGAACGAAGTAAACATCTTTAAAAGGTTGACCCCATTTTAATCTCTGAGTTTTTCATGGATAGGCAACACATACCCCTTCACTGTTATAAGGTCACTTGTGTCATGCACCCTTTGTTGTTGTAGTAGTAATAGTATTGGTTGTTGTTGTTGCTGTTTTGTGCCTTCAAATTGTTTTGGTCTTATGGCAACCCTAAGGCAAACCTATCATGGGTGGCCCCAGCAGGGTGCCAAACCAGTATGATCACTCATCCCAATCTAATTCCATTTTAGGTGCTATTAATCCTCCAGTCTAAATTAAATGTTGATTTTAGAGGATTTTGCAGGTTTTCCTCTCTTCTGTGGGTGTGTGCTGTTTCACCTTCTGGGGAGAATACAAAATAACATTTTCTTCTGAAGTGGTGCAAGTTATTGATTTGTGATAAAATTCTCTATGCTTGAATATTTGCTTTGCCTGATTCCTCTCCCTCCCAAAAGCCTCTTGATTTTAGAGCCATAAATAATAAAGTTGCTTGAATTATTAAACTCAAAAAGTTATATTAGCAAATTTTGCCTGATTTTATACTTGCTTTCCAGATACCATGCCCTCTTTGTCATTAGTATCGTGATATAATTTTGTTTCTTATTAAAAAGCAAGCTTGACAAAGTAGCGAAAAGTTTAAAAAAAATTTTTATTTGTATACCGCCCTTCCAATGATCAGGGTGGTGAACAACATAATAAAATCAAATACAGTAAGGTGTGTGTTGATGGTATGGATTAGCCATATACTGCTAAAGGGAAAAGGTTTTGATCTTTTCACCATGCCCAAATTAAATCAAGGCCTCCTGCATTATCCTTTTGAAGAAATAAAAGAATTGTAGTCCAGGACCTTTTGTACAATCTGTACAGTAGTCTGATTTTTAAAGAGTGTGTGTGTGTGTGTGTTTAGTTATATCAGTTTCATTCTACTTCATTGTCCTAGCCCAATACCATGGAAGCTTGGAATTTGTAGTTTGTGAGGTAGTTAGAATTCTTTGCTAGAATGTTATAGTCTAGTCTTCTGAGCTATAGTTCTCAAGTGCCTTGGCCACATGGGCCAAATAAATCATTCTCTTACCAACCTCTGAGAGGAGTCTGGACAATGCAGGGCCCAATTCTTGAGGCTGGCATGAACACTCCAGATGGCATCCAGCCAGTTCAGCACTGAACCTGGGGTATATCCGTCTTTCTAATGGAGTAAAATAACTCACCTTTTGCTCCAGATCTTCCTGGAAGACCTAGAGCCTTCAGTTGTGACATCAGACACCTGTTAAAACATGTTCTGTTGTGCCAGCTGGTGTGGCAGCTGCTGGCCCATATTACTTGCTCTGAGGTCAGAACAAAACACCTAGCCATATGACTGGCACTGGCTCCTTGGTTCTGACCTGAGCACAAGTGATGCATCATTACATCAGCCATGGTAGGTGGCAAAGTAGGATATATATGTGAACAGACTTCCAGCATAGGGACAAAGGAGAAGCTGTGGTAGCACTAGTGCCAACTGCTCCTGGAATATGCTGGTTTATGCAGATGACACCCAGGTCCCTGGTGTATTTACACTATGGAATTAAACTGATTTAATTCACAGTCCCTGTGAGAAGAGAGGGACACTGAGATATCCTGTTATCCCAAGTGCCTGTTTACTTTATTGAATCATATTGATTTTATCTTCAGTCCCACTGTGGCTTAATTTTATAGTTTAGATAGGCATTCATGATATGTTAGGAATTAAGCCTCAGAAATGTAGTACAGTCAGCCCTCAGTATCCGTAGAGCTGATGTCCACAGATTCAAGCATCCACAGATGTCAAGCCTGTATTGTCTCCAATGGCAGTGCATGCATGCAGCTGCACTGCCATTAAGTTCCATTGTCCCCAGTGACCGTGCGGCCACATGCACACATTGCCATGGGACATCAGGGGCTGTTTCTAATGGTAGTGCAGCCACATACTCCTGCCACCATTGGGGACAACATGGGCTTGAGCATCCACAGATTTTGGTATCAATGGGGCAAGAGTTCGGAATGGATCACCCCTGGATACCGAGGGCCGATGGTATGGAGCCATAGCAATTAAAGCAATGTAAAACTATTATTGTATGGTGCAAAAATACCACTAATTTATATTAAATATAGTTCTTGATATTTTAAAGCATTGGACTTTATAATGTAAATAAAAACTAATATATAAAAATATTTTAAAAATATAAATCCTAAATCCTTTATTAACATACATAGTCAAGTCTAGGTAGGTATCTTGAGTCCAGGTTTGGGAAACAAGGCGGGATGGCAATAAAGTTAAGTACAACGACAGCAGTAAAGGCACCAGTGTCAGAGCACTAAGTACTCAGTTTCAGAAAATGTCAGAGATGTGGCCAAAGGAGGAACTGGGACAAAGGTGACAAGGTTACTAAAGTTCAAATGGCAGCCATGATGAGTCAGCATTTGAAGAGTCCTTAGTCATAGGATGCTGATGACACAGGGACAGGAGGTGAAACCAACAGGCTTCAATTTTGTGGAGTCACAGCTGTCAGGTGACAGGAAGGGCTCAAAACTCAAAGAGAGGATGTGCATATGTGCATGTTAGATCTTGAGAGCTGAATGCTCTGTGTGGCGGTGGTTGTATATAGGAGTCTGGCAGAGCAGTTTGATAGTTGGTATTGTAAATGTCAAAACTTCAAGATTAAAGTCCTCTTCGTTAGAACTCAGCTGTTCAGCAGTTCTTTATTCGTTCGGCAGCTTTGGCGTGGGAAGAATTTTCCTTTGCAGCCTGCCACAGAGCTACACAACAGAACCTTCCAGTGGAGCTCCTGTTCCAGGAGGAAGATGTCAGCACTAGCATTCCTTTCTAAGGCCCAGAACCACCAGAAGTTTTAGGGTTTAGAAAATGTTGGAAGGCTGGATCAGAGAGAGGAATAGGAATCAGGATGCCAAACAATCAGTTTTTCCAGACATCCTACAGGGGCTGATCCACTTACAGGTGGATGGAGATGTGTGAATCATAATATGAAGCATTGCTTTCTTGTGTAGCAGCCCTTATGACCTTCTTCCATGCTCTACAAGTTGGAGGACTGGGCTTGTAGGGCCATGGAATTTAGAGGCCTGTTATTGGAGCAAAACAGGTGGTTATTACCATAGGAGTGCACCTGGGCCAGTGTGCCAATGAGACACTGCTCTTTATGGATTTTGAAGATGTATGCAGAAACTCATGGGATGCTTCTAGGAGTAATATTTAGGCATAGCAATGTGTCACACCTTGCTAAATTTCATTTCTGGGCAATAATTTTCAGTACTCTGATCCAGTTGGGCTTGATGAGTGTGAAGTTTAGTATCTATTTTTTTGTATAGAGGTGGCTTCTGTAGCCAAGGGTCCATTTAGAGAAATTTTATTATTATTGTTATTAGCTCAAATATTGCAAGAGGAGGGCCTGCTACGACGGCCCTTGCAGAATCGTCTCCCGATATGTATACGGAGCAGACCAGGGGATTCCAATAAATAGAGCTGAGACAGACTTCTAGAATTAATAACCAATTTATTTATAATGGGGGAAAACACGTGCAATTCACTAACATACACACACACATACAAGGCTCAGGAAAAGCATAGGTTAGCATGGAATAGGATTTTAGGCATCACTGGGGTGATACGTACCAGAATGTAGACTCCCTCCAGGAATCCAAATGGAATATGATGCTGATGGCATGAGGCTCAGCCATGGAATGACTGGCCAGGAATCAGGAGCCAGGAGCCAGGAGCCAGGTCAGGGTTCAAGGGGACAGAGCTTCCCCCTGAAATCCAGACTGGCCCAGTGAACAGGCAAACCTGATGATATTTATAGGCAAAATCTTGCTTCTGGCAAAGATGCTTGATGGTGAGAACAAAGGTGTTTAAATTACTTTCTTTTCACCTGGATGTCCCTGTCTGATTGTCTTAGTGGTCTTTAGCTGCTTGGACAACAGACTCAAGGAGGGGGCAAGAGCCTCAGGGAAGGCAAACATTTGCTCTTCCTGGTCCTATGATAATCCTTTTATGCGACTCCTTAGATATGATGAAGTGGGTGCCCCTCAGAGGTGTGTGTTCATGTGCTCATGCCTTGCTGGCAATGGTGGACAGGCTATTAGAGTTCATCTAGGGGTCATTAAGGACTATCATTTATACCAAAATTTATATGAAGCAGCATGGGTAACAGCTTCCACAGCCATGGGTTTCAGCCATTCACACAGGGCACTGGAATTCATGGCCTTTCAGGTCCTTGTATATTCACCCCGTCAAGTATTAGCCCAAAGGCCTCACCTCTTGGTTTGTGTTTTCATCTTAGATGAAAGTGTATAGGAGATGGAAACAGAGTGTTTTGATATGGAGCAAATTTTCTGTTTCTAGGGGACTTGCAAAAAGAGGTGTAAGCAGTTTTAGACAGCTTGATGGAGGGAGAGGGCTGCAAAGATGTTTCCCTCTTGTCCACAGCAGGTAGTAGGAGAGGAAGAAGGATGTTGGTATACACTACAGGCACAATTTGGTTGAAGAGGAGGCGCCTGGAACAGCGCCTTTAGGTCACAGAACCTGGGAGGTTGTTAAAGAGACTACCCTTAGAGCTGGTCTGGGGGACCCCTCACTATAACTCCCAGGATTTAGGATGCAAACCCTCTTGGGCTGGCCTTGATGATTGGGTTGCCTCTGGAGATCAAGTGATCTAACCAATGATGGGATGAAAAGAAGTCAGGATTACATCCCTTGCCTTAGCCTAATCCACACCAGATTGCTTCCCTCTTTTGCATCTTACAGGCTCAAAATGTTATTAATTCTAAATAATGTGGAGCTATTCAACCCATGAATGAGTCTGGATTATTCCCTCCTCCCCTCCACACACACTTGGGTCAGGAATTATCAGCAAACTGTACATACATTCACAGGTTCGAATCTAACAACTAATTTGCAAATATATTCTTTATGATTAACTCATTTTCCATTTAGCAGAAATTTCTTCCCATACACGAGTGTCAGTAATTTGGCTATGGACATTGGAAAGTAAATTTTGTATTTTTCAGAGTGGGCACAAGAGGGAGGCAGTTCCTGTCCTCTGCTCCATATGGGCCACAGATTAGGGAAATAAATATTCATTGTTACAAGAGAAGTTTAAAGGAGAGAAGATCTGCTGGACTTTCCCCCTTCTCTCCTGCCATCCCCTTCTCCTTTTGTGTCTTGTCTTTTTAGATTGTAAGCCTGAGGGCAGAGAAATGTCTATTTTTATTATTATTTTTAAAGTAAGCCACTCTATTAGCCTTTTGGCTGAAGAGCGGAGTATAAATAAATAAATAAATATTATTACTGTATTTTCTGGCGTATAAGACTACAGTACTTTTTAACATAGGAAAATCTCAAAAGTCGGGGGTCGTCTTATACGCCGGGTGTCATCTTATAGGGCAAGTGCTGAAACTTCCAAGCCAGACTGGAGAATCTGCGGTCGCTGCATATAATGGGGGGAGCTTAAAAATGGCCACAGACGCATCCCCGCTGTATGCAACGATCTTATGAAAGCAGCTACCACTCTGATAGTCTTGGAGACAGGGAGGGCTGGGCAATCCAAGCAGGCTTTGTATACAACAAGGTTTCCTGCTAAGTACCTGCATGTCATAAGCATTTGAATTAAAATTACCATATTGAAATCAAATCTGATGTTTTTAAAATTTTTATTTGGTGTGTGTTGGAAGAGGGGTAGTCTTATATGGTGAGTATATCCCAAACTCTATATTTTAACTGGAAAAGTTGGGGGTTGTCTTATATGCCCAGTCGTCTTATACGCCGGAAAATACGGTATATTATATATTATTTGGGCAGGAGTCCCACTCTCCTTCCTAGGTTCAGCCCTTTGAATGTCTTTCACTTTCTAATTTGAGAGAAGAGCCTCCTCCATGCATGTAGGCCGCTCCTCCTTCAGGGTAACTATTCATTTCACTCTGAGTTCATCTCCTTCTTACAGTTCCCTGCCTGGCCACTCCTTACGCTTTTTTCTTAGCTTTCCTTGGTTTCTTCTTTCTCAATATCTGGCCCCTCCTCTTCCTTCACCACCACTCTTTCCCACTTTCCATCTTCTCCACCCATGTGTGTATATGTGTTGTGTGCTTTCAAGTGATTTCCAACCTATGGTGACCCTAAGGTTGCCCATTACAGAGTTTTCTTGACATGTTTCTTGAGAGGGGGGTTGCCATTGCCATTCTCTGAGTATGAGAGTGTGATTTGCCCAATGTTACCAAGTGAGTTTTTGAGCAAAGATTTGAACCCTGGTCTTGAGTCCTAGTCTGACACTCAAACTGCTACACCACGCTGGCTCTCCTCCTGTCATTTTCCTGTTTTATTTCTGTTTCAACCAACACAAATTCTCCCCTTTCCAGCTTACCCTGCTTTTTGCCACTTTCTCCTGCTATTTCACCATTGCAGGCATTGCAGTGTTGCCTCAACACAGACACACAATTGCAAAACCAAGCATAACAATGCAAGATATGTAAATGATAAAAATAATGTACTTTGAGGAATAGATATTTTTCATGTCTTGAGGTGGTATCTCTACAAAAAGAAGCAAAACATGAATTTTCTGATTCATGTTGATATGTGACTAATTTAATTGTCATTTCTTTTTACTATATATTTTTCTAAGGAAAAATCAATCAATCATGTACACCCCAATTTTGAACTTGGTTCCTCATTTATCAAAGAGTATCTAATGTGTGACACTGATGTGATGTGCATGATGGATTCTTCAAAAGTCTGTTTGGTTTTCAATTCAGAGATTATTATTAATTTAATCAGTTCATTCAGTAATATATTTCATTGAGAATTATTGTTTCAAAGAAAGGGAATTATTGCAAAACACAGAGAAATATTCAACTAAAAAGCAGTTGAAAACAACCGAGAAAGGATTATACTAACTCTACGTGCACATTTGTCCTTACTGGTGAAGTCCAGCACATTTGCTTTGTTTCCATGTGAGAAAAGGCACAGAAGCTGAAGGAACTACTGCAGTAACCCCACCACCCCTGTGGTAACAACAAGCTTCAGGAACACACACACACTGTCAGAAAATGTTCATGGATATGACTACTCTTCTGACTATTTCTTTGATCACCTGTGTCACAATATACGAGCCTGTAACTTCTTGAGAATTGATATAAATAGGGTCAGTGATATTTGTCATGTATTTTTTTTTACCAGTTAGTGAAAGGAGTGTGTGCTCCTAGCCATTTGCTCTGACTGAATGAAAAGGAAAGCCTGACCTTTTGCATGATGGACAGTTTCTTGTTGCTTGCTAAATAGCAAAAAATCACCTTTTGGAGAATAAGCTCTGGGCAACTCAGTTGATATGTGACTATCTACTTATTTGACGAGTCTTGTCAATACACAGAAGTATATGAGCTGAGCCTTGTCAGCTCATACACTTCTGTGAATTTTATGGTGAGCCTTGTCAATTTATAGCCAGAATACAAGAAGCAACTTCACATAGTGGAGTCCAAATTCACCGACTTTAGAGTGTTCAAATCCATATAGTGCAATAGCATATATATGCTTCCCTTTTTATCATGCATGCACTGTCATGTGTGAATTGAATACTTTATAAAGAGGTGAGTATACATGGTTTAATCCAAATTATATTGTCTTTAGAGCCAGCAAGGTGTAGTAGTTTGATCATTGCACTACAATTCTGGAAATTGGCATGGAAAACCACTGGGTGAATTTGGATAAGTCACATACACTTAGTCCCAGAAAAATCTGTGATAGGTTCACCTTAGGGTCAACTTAAGTTGGAAACAACTTGAAGGCACAAAACAACAACAAGAACAACAACAGTATTGTCTTCCCTCATTTTTATGTGTTTGTACAAAGGAGTGGTTTATATTGATCCTTCATCAAAAGTAAATAAATAAATAACAAATCAACTTGTGACTGAAAGGAGTATATATATACACAGAACTAAAAACTAGAATAAAGCAAATTTCAAGGAAAAAAGAATATAATCATTTCCCTCCCCTCTTTCCTCTCCATTCCATACTTAGGGTTTCAGAGGTTCATCAGAATCAGACATCGGAAATGTTAATTTCACAAATTCCTCAATCTCTTAGAGGTTTCTGGGAGCTACAGACTAAGGAGGTAATTTTTTGTAAACTCTGATTTTGATATAAATAAGAAAAGATAGCATGATACTATGGAGACAAAAGCTGTGTCACTCTATTCTTCACCAGGACACAAAATGTATAGATGACTGAGGCCCTGCAGGCAGCACTTTATGAGTTCAGAAAAAATAAAAATAGAAATTTCCAAAGATTTTTAGCTAAACATGCTTAAAAAGCACTGTTAGACCTCTGAGATAAATGCACACAGTCCAGGAGTGGTGGGGATCAAGCTAACATGTCTTCGCATGCTGAACACTTGAATAGCAATGAGAATGTATTTACTACTCAACCCTTCACATCCCAGTAAAAATTGTTTCACAATTCAGGCACATGGTTCTGCTTAGGCATTTGATAAATCTCACCTTCTCAGTAACTAGATTTTATTGACTGATTTATTTTTTGTGAAATAGTGAAAATATCTTATGATTGACAAAATGTTCTCTTGAATTTTTTAAAGGAGGTGGATTCAAAAGCAACCACCATCACCTCTTGCCACATTTTCTCCATCTAGAAGAGTCTAGTTTTTATTACATCATATGAAGAGAGGAACGTGACTAGCCTTCATAAAGTGGAGCAACTATTGCCTTTGGAATGATGTTAAGGAGGCTCTATGGGAGGGGGAAAGCGGCGGGGGGGGGGGGCTTGTCTGTTAAACCATCCCTTTGGGCTAGAAATTAAATGCTGAGAGAAATAGGACCAGTTAGGAACAGAGAACTGATAAGGGCTAGGAATATAAAGGGTTTGTAAATGAAAAATGGAATTTTGGTTTGGTTTGAGAAAAGCTGAGAGTATAGAGGGATTTCAGGGAGAAATATTACTTTCGTTTATACTGAGGTGATACAGTGTACTGCGCCAGCATAGAGTTGTATGTTTAACTGACTTCTTATACACTAAGGACTTTATCACACAACCCACATTCTTGTCACAATCGCACTGATGAAAGGAATCCCTTCATTAGTGCAATCTAGTTGTTGCTTGTGCTACACTCTCTTCTGCCACATCCTCCCCACTCTATGCTGTCTCCATCATGTCTTTCATTTCTCTCTCTCTCTCTCTTTCTCTCTCTCTCTCTCTCTCTGTTAAATGAAATTGTTTTCTGACAAATTTCCATCTAGCTCTAGTTAAAACTTGTCTTCGTGACAATACTAGTCAGTGCTGTTATACAGAGAAAGATATCTGGATTCACCTCTGTTGTGCTTTTTTATCATCATAACACTTTTGTTGTAGGCATAGCACTAATATTATGTGCTTAATATGTATAATCTATGTAAACGATGTAACTTGGGGGAATATATGTTTAGTGCTTAGTCATTTATGTTACTTTGAGATATAAGATATTTGTTAGCATTATTAACAATAATTACATGCCTTGGGACTGATAAAGGTTAACTCAGTGTCATGGCAATTTAAGAGAACGTGTGAACAATAGGGAGAGCAATCTGAATAAGCAGAAGACTTTGAATTATTATCAAATTTGATCTGATTATTTGGAACTAAGAAGAGTGTGTGTGTGGGAGAGAAAGTACGTGTGTGTGTGTGTGTGTGTGTGTGTGTGTGCATGTGATGAAGGGATTAGTGTCCTGGGGCCCAGAGAGAGGGGAAGCAAGATGAAAGTCTAATAAAGGAAACCCTGATATGATTTCCATGTGAGTGTTGTGTGCTTTTAAGCCAGTTCTTGACTATGGCCATGTCACATTTTATACTGGTAGGGAAAATTGGGTTTGAGTTATACACTGTGCTTATGTTTAACAGATAAATAGATTAACAGAATAACTTCAGTTTCCATCTTGTAAGTGCAGCTATGTTCTCTTCCCAAAACCAAAGAAAATGCCATAAAACTTTATAACTAGGGAATATTTATAAAATAATTGATCAGTTTAGAGAGGAAAGTAGCTGATAAAGGAGTGCATGATTTTTCCAGTAGAGTTTCACAGTAAAGTCTTCGGTCATCACTAAGTTGGCAGTGCTATTAGGGTATTAAAACAGATATAATTGAATTGTGAGGCTCAAATAAATATGGAAAGTGCAGCTCATCCTTCTATAAATGTAATCTGGTAGATTTTTAAGGCCCAATGTGTTTCATTTTTAGGGACATAAAATGCCTCTGTCAAACGTATAAAACAATATTTGTCCAGGGGCTTCTGGATGAAATTAATTATCTGGACTGAATGGCCCTTCTGGTCTCTTCCAACTCTATGGTTCTATGATTCTAAGATCTAGATCCATTTCAGTCTAGCTTGATTCCTGGTAATGGGATGAAGACAGCTTTGGTTTCCTTGTTAGGCAACCTATTCAGGGAACTAGACAGGGTGAGTGTGTCCCTGGTAGTTTTTATGGACATCTTGTTAGTGATTGGAGAAATCCATGTTTTTCTTCTCGTTCATTGAGAACTTGAAGAGAATTTCTTTAAAAAATATTCGTTCCACAACTCCCCCTTTCAAAAGGTGATTTCTTCTCTCCCTTCCAGCAGCTAGAGAAATATTTTTCACAGATTTCTCGAATGACAATAAAAAACAAGTCGAATAATTACACTATTTACTTTGCATTTCAAACTCAATTACCATGTCAAGAGGAAGTTTGGCAGATGTTTAAAGAACATTCCTATGCTTAAAAAAACCTGAAGGCACACACACAAAAGGGGGGGGAAAGCCCAGTCTCAATAAATAAACTGTGATTGAAGCCCCAACAAGAAATGATAGAGTTGAGGGGACCTAGGAGTTGGAGTTGAAGCTGAGAGGACGTGACTTGCCCAAGGTCAGCAAGTGAATTTCTATGGTGAACTGGGAGAATGAAGATCTACTGAACTTTTCCCCTTCCCCACTGCCATTCCCTTCTCCTTTTGTCTCCTTCATGAATGAATGCTGATGGTTCTGGCCTTTGGTTTTGTTTCATTTCAAGAAAGCCTCTTTAAATAATAAAGTTACAATTTATTTATTTATTTATTTATTCTATGATTGGTTTGCTTTTGGGCAAGGATTGTTCAGAATGTCCCTGAGGCTGAGACAATATGACTTACCCAGGGACACCTCTGCATTTACCTGGCTGAGCTGGGATTAGCATTATTATTATTATTGCCCAGCTCTTCAGCCAAAAGGCTATCAGAGCAGCTTACAAATTGTTAGACATTTCCCTGCCCTCAGGCTTCCAATCTAAAGAGACAAGAGACAAAAGGAGAAGGGAATGGCAGTGGGGAAGGGGAAAAGTTCAGTAGATCTTCATTCTCCCAGTTCACCATAGAAATTCACTGGCTGACCTTGGGCAAGTCACTTGCTCTCAGCTTCAACGCCAACTCTGCACCTCTCCCATGGTGATGCTAACGTCATGCAATAATAATAATAATAATAATAATAATAATAATAATAATAATAATTGGCAAGGAGAGTGCAGAATATCCATGAATGAGTGTGACTTACCCAATGTCACCCTGTGGATTTACATGGCTGAGCTGGGATCAGGACTCTAGCCTCCCAGTTCACCATAGAAATTCACTGGCTGACCTTGGGCAAGTCACATGCTCTCAGCTTCAACTCCAACTCCTAGGTATTCCTTCATGGTAGAAGAGGGGGGTTGGATGACCTCTTGGAATCCCTTCGAATGCTAGGTTTTATCCATCATGGCACAATTCCTGCCATTGCACCCCACCCTGCCCCTTCTTCACTTTTGTGAGGGTCACACTCTCTCAGCCTCAGAGGCAGGGCATGACCAACTCTGCACTTCTCCCATGGTGATGCTAAGGTCATGCAATAATAATAATAATAATAATAATAATAATAATAATAATAATAATAATAATTGGCAAGGAGAGTGCACATTCTCTCAGCCTCAGAGGCAGGGCATGACAAACCTCTCTCCAGCTCTCTCAAGGTGATGCTAAGGCAAACCTACTTTTATTTTGCATTATATATATATATATATATATATATATATATGGCAAGGAGAGTTCAAAATATCCATGAATAAGAGTGTGTGATGCATTCAAAAAGAGCATGGCATACAGGGCAGAATGTCTTATCTACCACCAACACACAAAATGCCTCCCCTTTTGTTCTCTTTTGTTTTTCAAAGTAAAACTGTGAGTGAGCAAAGATGGGGGGGAAATCACCCTAACAAAGGAAATAGCCTCTGGTAAAACCCAGGATGAATGGTAGCTTTTCTTACACAAAATACCCAAATCTTGTAGGTCGAATTTGTCAGCTGAAAGTTTCTTCTCTTCTTTTCATTTGGAAATGATTAAAAATCAAAATTCTTACTCATGATCGAGAAGTGATCAGAATTTCTTCTGTATAAAATGCTTTTGAAATTTTCGAATTAGACATATTTCTACTAATTTTCGAATTTTGGAGAATATTCTTTACATCCCTACATCTTGCAGCTTTCAGTGCCACCTACCATGGTATTCTTCTGGGCTGTCTCTTTAGGATGGGATTGAGGGCACAGTTATGCAGTTGATCCAAACTTTCTTGGAAGGGTGAACTCAGAGATGGTGCTGTGGTACTCTCAATGCCCTAGCCATTGACCTGTGGGGTTCCTCGGGGTTCTGTGTTGTCCCTCATGCTGTTTAACATCTACATGAAACCTCTGGGAGAGGTCATTCAGAATTTTGGGTTTGGTGTCACAAGTATGCGGATGAAACCCAACTCTCCTTTCCATATGATTCCAAGGAAGCTGTCTCTGTACTGAGCCAATGCCCATTGTAAATAATGGACTAGATAAGGACAAAAAGATTGAAACTGCATCCAGACAAGACACAGGTGATCCTGGTCAGTCAAAAAGCAGATAAAGGAACAGGACTCTGCCTGTATTGCATGGGGTTACACTCCCCCTGAAATCTCAAGCTCACAACTTGGGTGAACTCCAGGACTCAATTCTGAGCCTAGAGAGACACTTTCAGTAGTGGCCAGGAGTACATTTCCACAGTTAAAACTAGTGTACCAGCTGCAGCCATTACTTGGGATATCAGATCTGGCTACAGTGACACATGCCTTGATTGCATCCTGTCTAGATTTCTGTGATACAGTCTGCCGGGCACTGCCTTTGGAAACTATTCAGAAACTTCAGCAGGTCCAGACTACATCTCTGGAGATCAGAGTTCAATTCCCTGTTCAGCCATGGAAACCAAC
>NC_056524.1:120146840-120154039 GCF_019175285.1 Sceloporus undulatus
TGGGTGACTTTGGGAGAGTCTCAGCCCTAGAAACCCAATGATAGGGTCACTTTAGGGTTTCTGTAAGTCAGAAATGACTTGAAGGCACAAACACAACAACAACACACAAAACAGTAACTTTCTCTCTCCAGGCTCTCATCTGTTTATACTCCCACAGTGTTTCAAAGCTAGGGTGAAGAGGTAAACAGAAGTCTATATATGCCCCCAGGACAGTTTCAAGTGATGTGATGACAGTATAGCAGTTAAACACTCTTTCTTCTTGTTTCTCCTGAGGACATTTTGCAGGAAGAGGTGCCATTGGATATTTATTACAAGTGCAATCTAACAAGCAGTTTGTCACTCAGAGAACATCATGAATCAAATAGAGGTTTTTAGTCTATTACTGTCTAACACAGCTAGCTAGGTTGTGTCTTTTACAACTGGTGTCCTGAATGTGAACAGTAACTATTCATGGAATCTGTCCCCAAAGGGAAGTATGAGGATTTTTTAAATTGTGGATGTCAAACCTGAACCTTTATATTGCTGCAGTGTCCCTTACTGTATATAAAGAATTTGGTTTCAGGCAAATGTAAACTCCCAATTGTCATAAGGTTCTTTTTTTGTGTCATATTAGTACTTACCAGCTTCACTTTATCATACTCTCATTAACATCTGAACATCGGGGGAATAGCCGGGATTTTATGAAAACAACATAGATCCAACTTCATTCTCCCCTGAATTAGAACTAATCCTTGTTTTACTTTTCATACTTAGGGAGGCATATGCAAAATAGATAAGCTAGCCATTGAATGTGTATGGAAAAAAGGGAGATCACACTGATAGCCACTGTGGCATAGTTGTTAGAATGTTGTTCTGTGTCTGGAGACATCAAGGTTCAAATCATCATTAAGACATGAGTTTAGTGACCTTAGATTAAATACTATCATTCAGATTATCTTGTTGTTGAAAGGTGAAAAGGGGGGGGGAGTGATTCAAAATATAATAACTAAATCCATTTATGCAGGCTTTAAAAAAACTTTGAAGGAATCTGCAGGAAAGGATTGACTGTCCTCTTCAGACATTTCAGAGCTTGTGTAGTTTAATCTGCACACCTCTTGTCATACTTGACACCTGGTGAGGTTGCCCACCTATTCCATCACAGCCACCAAATGTTAGAACTACCACCTATTCCACCACTGATAACCAGCCATGGAAATAAAGAGATTAGACATGGAAAATTGGGTTAAAACAGAGCTGCTTTATTTGACCCAACTATTTAAGATGTGTTGACCTGGAAGTGAAGTGGTTGGAGAACTGATATGGTTCCAGAAGGCCAGCCACCAACCCTTGACAATCTCCACTGCTTTCATTCCTTCCTGAGGGCAATTCAAATACTTGGATTTTTTTTTTCCTGACCAGCCGTAATTGGAAAGTAAATCTGGGTGTCCCCCACTAAGTCTCAGGACTCTACAAGTAAGGGTCCCAATCCCAGGTTAACTTTCAAGGGTATTGTCCAGAAGAGGCCAAATGGCTGATATGACAGCTCAATTCCGAAACAAACCAGCTTGCACAGCCCATGTGGAGACAACATACAAAGTTTTTTGATTTAAAGTCCAGAGTAAAAGTCAATAGATTTTACCAGAAGATTTATCAAGAAGTCCAGGTCCAGAGTATTAGACAGCCAGGTCCGATAAGCAGTCCAAAGGTCGAGGGTTCCAGAAAGTCAAGACAAGTCAGCAGTCCAAAAGCAAGGTTTCAGTCCAAAGAGCAATGGGAGCCAGAGCCAGAGTACTTTTCGTCAAGAAAGTCAGATAATCACTCACACCTAGGCAGAAATCCGTGAGCATTCAGGTGCATCTTTTTGGCATGTTGTTTCTGAAAAGCCTCCATGACCTTCGAAGGCACTCTCTTTCGGCTCGACACTGACTGAAGATAAGCACACTCCTTGATCCTCCTCCATACAAGACTCTACCAACGGAGACTTGGCGTTTGAGCCTTCTGAGAGAGGCTGACACTCTACTGGAGTGGGCACATCACTAGCTAGGTTGGACTCAGTGTCCCAGATGAGCCTGGCTTGTCCTCTTGAGTCCTCCTCCAGGCATGTACCAGAACCCTCCAAGAGATTTCAGTGCCCTAAATCCAAATGTGCAAAGTGGATCACCAAAGATTTATATTCTCCCCCTGCTACTTTATCAGGTAAAACCTAATTAATGACACCATCTGAACCATTGTCCAGTCCCCAAGATATACTTATGGTAGGGGTGAGAATAAACTTTAAAAAGGGGGGAGGGGGGGGAGCCCTGACCAGCCACCTCTCACACTGTGTGGGGGTGTGAGGTTGGCCACACTGTGAAGCTCCCAAGATGCATGTTTGGGGTGATCAGACTTAAAATACCCTGCCTCGTCCCCCAATTACATGCTGAATTCGGGCACTTGTGCCAGATACGAAGTGCCCTGATCTCTACCAGGAAGGTTAACAAAGTGCTACCTTTCTTTGTAGCATTGTTTGCTGCAGGATTCCAGTAAGTAACTATGTCAGTAATCGTCGGGAGCTTTTAGATGGTTTTCTATACAAACTCTCTTTGTATAACCCACCAATGAACACATAACCTCTGCTATCCCCCCATGGCACCATGTGCCTGAATCAATAGCAAGTAGCATAGCAAGTACATTTCTATACGCTTATCAGTGCACTTAAGCATGCCCTAAGCATTTACAATGTGTAAGCAATTGTCCCCAACAAGCTGGGTACTCACTTTAGCGACCTTGGAAGGAGGCCAGGCTGAATCAACCCTGAGCCCCTGACAGATGGACATTAGAGCCTGTTTGAATATTCCTAGCAAACAAAAACCATCACCCTCTCCCTCCACAGTCTGTTTTACTACTAAACAGTGTCTCTACTGGAGAACTATCTTTCAAAAACGTGGATTTCCCCTGTTTGGGTGACAAAGTGTAGTGTTGATGTGTGTTGGCTCATTCACAGTGATGCCCGCAAGTACTTTACCATCCTGCATGTTCTTACCAACAGAAATAATATGCTCTCTCCATGCCACCCCGGAGGTTGCATAAAGGTTTGGGACAAGCACCCAAACGAATATAATTATTCAGCAAAAATGAAATATGAAAATTTTACACGTGGAAATCTTTTAGGAGGCATCTGGGGACAGCACTAGGGGAAAAAAACCACAGGTGGTATTGTGCGAAATAACGTGAATTCGAATCGCCCAGTGCAGAAGACCCCCAGTTCCACACTCATCTGATAAGGGCTTCAGTGTGACAACCCTTCAAATACTTAAACAAGGCTATCATATAACCTCTTAATCTTCTATTCTCCAGGCTAAACATACCCAGCTCCCTAAGTCTTCCCTGATAAGGCATGGTTTCCAGACCTTTCACCATTTTGGTTGTCTTCCTCTGGATATGCTCCAGCTTGTCAACATCCTTTTTAAATTTGGTGCCCAGAATTGGACACATTATTCTAGTTAAGGCCTGACCAAAGCAGAGTAGAATTACACTATTACTTCCTTTGATCTAGACACTACTGTTGATACACAATAATACTGGCAGAAGAAATCAAAGACTGGAAACGTTTACTGAGGAAGATTAAAAACGAAAGTGACAAGGCAGGATTAATGCTGAACATAAAGAAAATAAAAATAATGACCACAGGAAAAAATACATAAATTCAGTCTGTACAGTATGCAAATTTAAATAGTCAAAGAATTTGTGTATCTTGGATCAAACATTGACCAGAGTGGAGACTGCAGTCAAGAAATAAGAAGATGACTGGGAATGGGTAGGGCAGCTATGAAAGAACTAGAAAAGATCCTAAAGAGCAAAGATATATAACTGAGCACTAAAGTCAGAATGGTCCAGGCAATTATGTTCCACTTTGCCATGGGTGGATGCAAGAGCTGGACAGTAAAGGAAGCAGACAAAAAGAAAATCAACACATTTGTGATGTGGTGTTGGAGAATAGTGTTTAGCATACCGCGGAGAGTCAAAAAGTCAAACAAATGAGTCCTTGAACAGATCAAACCAGAACTCTCCTTGGAAGTCAAGATGATCAAATTGAGGCTGTTGTACTTTGGCCACATAATGCGAAGGCATGGATCACTAGAAAAAATAATAATGCTAGGAAAGGTAGAGAATAGCAGAAGGCGGGGAAGAATGCATGCCAGATGGATGGACTTGATTAGGAAGGTCACAGGCATGGATGTTCAGGGACTAAGCAGAGCAGTGGAGGATAGGGAGTCTTGGAGGTGCTTCATCCACAGGGTCGCCATGAGTCGGGGCTGACTCAAGGGAACCTAATAACGAAGCAAAGGGACAAAACTAGGGAAGTTGGTTTCTTTTCCCTGAGAGTTACTTTGGTAAGTTGTTTCTAGGAGTATGTCTTTCCTCCTAAGTGTATAAACATGATTTCTGTCTTATCCAGGACAAGATAGATATTAAAAATGTTTAGCAGCTTATATCTCAGCAATACAGACAAAAGCTGCCTATCAGCTTGTCCTATCTTGCTAGTTTTGAAGTACATTTTCATTGGTTTGTCACAGCTGGGCATTGCTTTCTCTTTGAAGTATTATACCATTGTGTGTGCTTAGTAATATCCATAGTCAATACGTTAAGATGAAGGATCCCTCATTTGACTCTTTGTCTTGTTATTGTTGATGAATGTGAAATGCAATCTTTGAATAGAAGCACCTTTGCTCCCAGAGAGAAAACTTGCTCATGTTGCTTTCTGCGAGAATGTCACCATAACTTCATAAGGTGGATTAGAAAGATAATGGAATACATGCAACTCTCATGAATTACATTCACAAATTGCATATCTTTTTAAGCAACTTGGGTCTAAGAGAAGCTAATGCTCAGAAGAGTATCCCTGAGTGTTGTATTTTAGTTGAGTGATTCAGGGGGAAACTATGCAAGAAAGAAGGCCAATGTACTCCCAGTTCTTTTGTTTCATCAGGTGTTTTGAAAATGTTTCCATATTTTATCATTATCCTGTTTAGTCAGGTCCTCCCCTAAAGGAACCTATTATCAAGAGAAGAAAAGTTTGTTATTGTAGTGAACTTAGTGGCATCTCTTCTCACTCTTATCCATTTCTTTGGGATGTGTGTACAGAAGGATTGGAGCCTTCAACACATTCTTAGTGCAGTTCTTAATAATAATATAATAATAATAAAATTTTATTTATATATCGCCTTTCCAAAGATCAAGGCGGTTTAACAACATGGTTAAAAACATCCACAATACAATAAAAACCAACAATAAAAACAGGATAAAATACAGTTACATTTCCACCCCAGAAAATAAAAAATCTCAAGCCAGCTTCCAATGCTGTTGAGAGGGTGGGGAGTACTTCAGGGGTCAGGGGTATGCCTGCTGGAACAAGTATGTCTTCAACCCCTTCTTGAATTGGTCCAGTGAGGCGGCCGAGCGGAGCTCACAGGGGAGCGAGTTCCAGAGCTTGGGGGCCGAGGTAGAAAAGGCCCTCTGAATGGTGGTAGTATATCTAGCTTCTGGAACCCTTAACAATTGCTTCCCGGCTGACCTGAGTGTGCGAGGCGGATTGTATGGAGAGAGGCGGTCCTCCAAGTACCCTGGGCCCAAGCCATTTAGGGCTTTATAGGTAATAACCAACGGCTTGTATTGCGCCCGGAAGCGAATAGGCAGCCAATGGAGGTCTTTAAGGACCGGTGTTATATGACTGGTCCGCGAAGTACCAGTGACCAGTCTTGCCGCCATATTCTGCACCAATTGCAGCTTCCGGGTATGGTACAAGGGTTGCCCCATGTAGAGCGCATTGCAGAAATCCAAACGAGAGGTTACCAGAGCATGTACTACCGTTTCAAGGTCGTCCCGGCCCAGGTAGGGACGCAGCTGGCATATCAACCGAAGCTGATAACATGTGCTCTTGACCGTCTCATCCACCTGTGGTGTAAGGTGGAGCGATAAGTCAAGGAGCACCCCAGACTGCGAACAGAGTCTTTCACGGGAAGCATGATCCCGTTCAGGACAGGTGGAAACACCGCCATCCCCGGGCCTGGAGAACCTATCACAAGCACTTCAGTTTTCTCTGGATTCAAACTGAGTCTGTTTTCCCTCATCCAGCCCATTACCGACTCCAGACAGGCAACGAGAGGAGAGATGCCATCCCTGGTCACTGAATCAGTCGGAGACATAGAGAAAATTATTTGGATGTCATTAGCGTACTGATAACCCCGTGCCCCATGTCTCCAGATGATCTCTCCCAGCGGATTCATGTAGATGTTAAAAAGCATGGGGGACAGAATGGCTCCTTGAGGGACACCAGATGTAAGGGCCCTCTTATCGGAGCACACATCCCCCAGCTGCACCATCTGGAACCTTCCCGAGAGGTAGGAGCGGAACCACTGGAGTGCAGTGCCCCCGATTCCTAACTCTCTCAGGCGCTCCAGAAGGATACTATGGTCAATGGTATCGAAAGCCGCCGAGATGTCCAAGAGCACTAACAGGGACACGCTACCCCTGTCCATGCCCAGACGAAGATCATCGACCAAGGAGACCATGGCAGTCTCAACCCTGTAGCCCGCCCGAAAGCCGGTTTGAAATGGATCTAGATAATCCGTCTCATCCAAGATCGATTGAAGCTGGATTGCAACCGCCCTCTCGATCACCTTCCCTAAAAATGGCAGTAGTGATACTGGCCGATAATTATTATGCATCAGGGGTCGAGGGAGGGCTTTTTTAGCAATGGTTTTACAGTGGCCAATTTTAAGCTAGATGGAAATTGCCCGCCCTTCAGTGATGTATTAATTATGCGGTGTAACATGGAAGTTACTACCGTTACTACAGTTCTTAATCTAGTATTACAAATATGTGGGTGTGGCAGAATCGGTTAACAACAATCCCACCTTAAAGAAAAGAGGCAATACTAAACTGTAAGAGAAAACAAGTGTGACAGATATGTGTTCACAGCAACATTGCCATATGTGAGCAAAATGCCAACCTTGAAGCTTATCGCATCAGTGCCTGAAACGTTTCTATTCTGTTCCCAAAACGTTTCAAGAGGTAACGTTATGGGAACGGATATTATCGCATTCGAAAATGTAAAGCATTCCGAGAACGCAACGGGAACACAATTTACCGCATTTGTCCTAATAGGAAGCATGGTAAGTAAGGTTTTGGCACCACTGACACCTTCCACTCCCATAATTCCACAGAACCATGAAAGGAAA
>NC_056524.1:120154064-120236566 GCF_019175285.1 Sceloporus undulatus
AACCAATGGATATTTCTAAGGGGCTAATTGAATGTGCTACTCCACAAATGGTCAGTGTGCATCTTCAGAGGCCAGTTGTAATAAAATCTACATCACAATGTCTGTCTAATTTGTTTCAATTAAAAACACACCCTGTGGCTATATGGAGGCAGACTTCTCAACACCTCTTTACCTACATGAGCATTATAGCAATGCCGTTTTTCCCCACTGGGGACATGCTACTTGGGTCTGTAGGTGGCAGCATTCTGCGTAGTAACAGTGTATGGATTCTTTCTTAGGAATTGGGTGGCTTTTGAAAATGGATTAGTGTTGCAATGAGTTATTCACATTGATCAATTGCCTCAATCTTGTAGATCTATTGTAAATATTTCACCTTCCACTGTATGAATAGATTACAGTGGGCTTAAGAGTAGGTCATGCTCTTTCTGGTGTTCCTTAGCTTCCAGAAATATGCACCAAGAAATCTTATCTGAAACTTCAAGTCTTATTTAGGACCATTCCTTTTATGTTTGTTAGTGCAAGGCTAATATTTTAAGAGTACATCTAAAATATCTCTTCAACAGATGAACAAACTGTGGTTCATCCTCTCATCATCATCATTTTTTTTTAAAAATTTATGTATTAAGTTGGCCTTATTTTCTTTTCTTTTTAAGGAGCTCAGTATTTTGTAAGGAGTGACTAGTGCCATATTTATTTATTCATTATTTATTGATAAATGCACTGGTGCCTTATTTTGTTATTTATTATTCATATGTTTTTAAATGTATCCTTAAGGATAGACTGACCAATCCCCTCTGTTACTCTTATCCAAAGGAATGACATTGCGGTCACATTTACAAGCATTGCAGGTTACATTTACACAAAGTTTATTGTCTTTATTGCTTAAATTTTAACATGCTGCTGGACATTTCTAACCGCTTTGGCTTTGCAAGTGTACTCATTTTCAATGAGATAGGCTTGGTTGTGTTGGGCAGAAGTGGCCATGCTGACTGAAAGATTCTGCAGTTGGAATCCAAATAGTATATTTACCAACTCTGCAACGCCTAACCCAGAAACCATTTGGGAACCTGTTAGTACAAATAACAAAGGGCGGAAAACCACACGAGTTGTGTAGTGCCTAAAGACTAACAAAGATAGTAGGTTGGAAGGTCCACAGACCCAGTCCATTCACATGTGGTAAAATTATCTTAATTGGTTCTATCTGACTATCTTATACTTATTATTATTCTTATTATTATTATTATTTTATTTATTATTATCTTATTATCGCTTACTATTGCTGTTCTGTTGTTGACTGTTTATCGATCCTTTCCTGTATTGCTTGTACTGTTAGTATTTCCTACTTGTGGTATGTATTTTCCCTGGTATGATTAACCTTCCATTTTGAAGCCAAGCCCTCCCTTCAGTCCATCTGCCTTGGTCCGCCTCGGAGGTAGAGGGAACTGCTGGACCTCTTACCCTTTCCCGTCACCACATCCCTTCTCCTTCTGTGTCATGTCTTTTTAGATTGTAAGCCTGAGGGCAGGGAACCTCTAACTAAAAAGATGCACGTACCGCGCGTGTAATTTACAGCGCTTCATAAATAAAGGTATAATAATAAAATAATAAAAATAATAATAACTTCAGTTGTAGAGCTGATAGATTTGAACCGCTTGATGAACTAATTCATACTGAATTCCACATGGTACAGCAGGCTGAGTTCTATGCAGAAGAATAAATCAGAAGTGGAAGTATTTAAAAATCACTGCTTGAACACTTCATACCTGCGAACACCCTCAATGGCTTTAAAGTGGTCATTCTGGAAGAAGGATCCTTAAAGACAGTTTTATGGTGACATTGCAAATTGTTCATCAAGAGATTGACCCCTCTTTTCTTGATGTGAAAAAGGACAATGACTTTTTTTATCACAGAGCATTGCCAGGATGTCTGTGTCATCCCACACATAATTGTTTTGTGAATGGCTAGTATTAAATTAACTATCACGCCCTGTACTTTCTAGGTTTCATTTCCTCTGACGTCTAAATTTCCAACTTGGGACAATTCCTGTCAGTTAAGGATAACACATCATGTATCTGATGAAGTGAACTAGGTCCACAAAAGCTATTACCATAATTGATTTTCTAG
The DNA here is from genome assembly GCF_019175285.1 of Sceloporus undulatus. Classification (NCBI taxonomy): domain Eukaryota; kingdom Metazoa; phylum Chordata; class Lepidosauria; order Squamata; family Phrynosomatidae; genus Sceloporus; species Sceloporus undulatus. Next base: position 120,156,189 of record NC_056524.1, read on the forward strand.
ACTTAGTGCTATGAGACTTTTTGTTAGTTTTGTTCCAACACAGGATTGTTCTTCTGAAATTGTTCCTCTTCATTCCTGTCTTGGTGACATAATAAACCTATCACAGGATCTTTGGGGTTTGGGTGTGTGACTTAGCCATGGTCACCCATGGCTGAGCAGAGAATTGAACCCTGTTCCCTGAATCACAACCCAGCACTCAAGGCAATACACCACATTGGTTCTGCTAAATGTTTTTAATGTGCCTTTGCGTTGATCTCAACCCATGGTGACCCTATGGATGAGACATCTCCAGAACCCCTGTCATCTACTGCTCTGCCCAACTCCTGCAAACTAGGGCTAGGGAACTGCAAATCCCATAGGAGGTATCAAGCACACAAATTCCAGTTCCTTTGTGCCTCTCAGAATGGATAAAAAATAACATAGTATGTCCATTCCCCAACTCCCCAACTGTTTGCAGTTCCCAGCCTGTACTGACTGGTTAAATTAGCCTTGTGTTTGTTAAGGCGTGGCTCACAGGCCGAACAAGCCTTTTTGTATTTAGGATATCATATACTCTTTGCTTTGTAATTTTTTAAAATTCTTTTTAGCATTCTAGTGCTACATATTGTTTTAACAAATGGCTGTATTTTTATCCCCCCTAAACTTTTTGTCCACTCCAGTCTAGGGGCTTGACAGATGGGCAGCTAAACGCTGCCCCTTTTAGCCCCGGATGTTGCTGCAGTGAACGTTCATGGCAGTGTTCAGCAGATTTCAGTTGTACATCCATTGCATTCACAGAGTTCAATTTATTTTAAATGGTTGTTTTCCCACATTTCTAACAAGTGTTCAAGCTACTAAATTGCAATCCAGTACATACTTCTGTGGAACAAAGAGGAGCTTTCTTCTGAGTACAACTGTAAACCAGTGTCCTCTTACCAATATAAGCCAATTTTTACTTCTTATATAAATATTTTGGCATATGGATGATTATTTACTGCTCACTGAAAGGCACGAGAGGGTTCAACAAAGATTCAAGACTGGACATGTTTCCATAATTTATTATTATGAATTGTTCTGTTCTAAGTTTTTAATGATCTCAGCTTTTGACAAGCAATTCTTGATGAATCTGAATGTGTCCCACTATGTTCTTAGCCTCATCCTTTAGCTAGTTGGTAGTGTATTTCTGCAATTTTCTTCCCATTTGAGAATGGGCTAAAGGAATGTTTCTGGACTTAGCTTTGAAGTCGCTTATCTCGATAGCTGATGCCCCCCTTTCCCACCACTTTTTTAAAAGAAGGTTCTACTGGTGTGGAAATGGTGTCAATAGTCTCTCCTGTCTGGCCCTTTCTCGCCCACATGGGAAGCAAGTTACACAAGATCCTTTCCACTGCATTGAGGAAGAGGCAAATGGTTGTTCCTACTATCAAATAATGCCACAAACAAACAATAAAGCTGCTGTCAGTGCTCTGCTCAGCTGTAACCACTGCTTCACACAAAGCAACACTGAAACTGTTCTAATATTTTTTACATCTTCTTCCTCCCACTGGATCTTTCTAGGCCTGTTACAGACAGCCAAATCAAGCTGTTCGAGTCACAGTGGAGGTATGTGTGTTTCAATGATGCATGGTCCTAAGAGTCCAGAAAGTCACCCAAAGCCACCTCCAGTCCTTAGGGCTGAACATGGCTTTGGGCACTTCTGGACTCTCAGGAGCATGCATCATTGAAAATCATATCTCCACTGTGACTTGAGCAGCTTTATTTTGCTGTCTGTAACAGGCCTAGACACACTTCTGCATGGTCTGTTCCTGACACTTGGCTTTAAATGTTCTTAAAGAGTATTGTTGCAGCCCTTGGTTAATTTAGTGGGTAGAGGGCAGTGTTGACCAGACTGTAAAGAGTTTTATATTGATCATCATTAACCTCTAAATTGGGGCCAGCATGATGTAGTGGATGAGTGTTAGACTGTGACTCTGGAGATCAGGTATTGATCTTGGCCTAGCCACGTAAGTCTGCTGCGTAAACCCACTTGGTCACATTCTCTTAGCCTCAGAGATGGCAATGGCAAGCCTCATCTGAATAAACTTGCCAAGAAAGCCCCATGACAGGTTTGCCTTAGGTCTCCTAAGTTGGAAACAACTTGAACCAACAACAACAACAACAACATTAACAACAAACCACCTAACCATCCCATGTAACAAATGGTAGCCAATGCAATGGCCAGAATTAGTATCATATGCCCCTTCCAAGCACCTTTCTGGTTCAGAGGCATCTAGATGAATTCTGGCCAGCAAAAGCCTATAATAACTTTTTAGGGACAACCCATCAACAGAAACCCTGCTACTCAGTCTATAATTAATGAAGCACAGATTTAAATAGGGGTCCCTCTCCAAGAAACTGTGCCTGATGTAATTTTAAAAAATCATTGTTGGCTGACCGTTACTCAGTGTGTATGAAAAATAGACGGATTCAAAGAAATTTCAACTATAGTTTATATAGAGGGTAAATCCAAAAGACCCCATCTCAACAGTCACTTCCCTGAACCACAATTGTTTATTATTTGGATTCATCTTCATTCATAAAATCATATCTATACCAAAGCCTCTAGAGGGGTGATTAAGTGATGAACCGCTATTACTAGACATAAATGTGTAAAACTGTTAATTCTGCTTTTGCACATGTTCCATTTAAAAATAAAATTAAAACAGAAATTGAAAAAATGTATCTTTCATATGAACTTTTAAATTCATGTTTTTATAAATATAGATTTTTGCAAACACATTTCATAATATGGTGCATTTTATACATTGATTTTCATTAATATGCTCTGCTTGTGAACCTTGAAGTATCAGCATTGTGTACTTGGATTAGGCAAGTGTGTGATTGATGGCAATGGGATGTTGAGCATACTTTGCCAATTACTTTGCGAGGTTAAAAAGACCTGTTCTTTTTATAATTTTGAATAGTGGATTTTAGTGTAGATAGAGAAATATGACCTTGTAAGAAACATGGCTTCAACAGACAGCATAAAGACTGCATTTTACAGCTACCATCTCATCATTCTCCCTCAAGTCAGTCTTGCACTGTTGACCTGTAAAGCTCTTGAAATTTACTACACACAGTATGTGGTGGTTATGTTTTGATTTGCACACATGTTGTAACTAGCTGTTTAGAAATACTTTCCTGTCCTTATCTCTCAAACATTTTGTTTAACAGCCTCTAGCTTCTGAATTTAGATCACATTAGCATATCTGCTAAAAACAAAACAACTGGCTGGCTTTCAAATGTCTCTGCTATATGCAAGTGCTAATTTAAGGACAGCAATAAAAAATGTACACAGAATGTTCCCTGGGTGGCATGGAAAATTATATATTTTGTCTGACCCTTCTGAAATCTCTACTTTGGAAACATACTGTTGTGAGTTTGTCCACCTTGATGACTACAAATGAGTGGCCAGGAGCTTTACAGAAGAACCAGTGTGGCATTTAACAATTGGGGTAGAGCTATGTATACATCCATTTGTCCTCTGGTGGTTTGGAATTATGCTATCAGAAAATAATAACATTCCAGCTTGGAGAAGAAGGGCAAAGGAAGAGTATGGAGAAAGATATAGGGCAGGGGAAAACAAGAATTATTGCCTGATGACTCCAATTAATGTACAGGGTTTGTCCTCCTCCTCCTCCTCCTCCTCCTCCTCCTCCTCCTCCTCCTCTTCCAGAAAAGCCATAGCAGCAGTAGACTTGAACTTGGTGGTGGTGGTAATCACACCTTCCCATCTTCATCATGGTTTTGGTGAAAAGCATCCCTCCCAAATGGCTATTGTCAGCAGGAGATACACTCTATACATTTGCAACTCCAGTGAATTTTTTTTTCCTGGTAGAAGCACTGTAGTAACACAAATGTATGAAACTCTTCTCCATTCCTTATGGTCTGTTGCTGGTGAGTCTGCTCCACAACACTTGGCAGGCACAGCATGTGCACACTGACTGCATAGATGCCACAAACATCATATCTAGTTTGGTCTTATTTCAAGTTAAACTGATGAATAATTATTGAAAGAAGGCATGTTTAAAAAACATATTCCAAGTGCCTGTTATTATTACTATTTTGTACTGAAATCCTGATACAGAAAAAATAGTGTTGTTAGCTTAATTTTAGTTTACTGATTGTGTATTAAATAAGAATTATATCAAATCAAATAAAACTTTTAAAGGCTACAGTTCCATATCCATTCAATTTCAATGGTACTTATTTTTGAGTAGGAATGCAGATCTTTGTTTTATTGGATTTTGAAAGCCAGTGATGAAGAATTTAAAGTTTTTGTACATGATTTCTTTGCATGTGTGTGTGTGTGTGAACTGTCTGAAAACATCATTTGCACACACACACAAACACAAATATGTGTCTTTATTTTCATTAATACCAAATGATGGGTCCATTACTGTTTACAGACAGGAGAAGGATAAGCACCCCAAGGGTGTGATTGACATGGTTTAACAACAGGAAAAGGACACTTGTCTCCCATGTGATAATCTCCTCCCCCTCCCCTCAAAAAAGGCATAGACAAGTGTAATTTGACAAACAGGATTTTAGTCTTATGCAAAACTACTGTGTCCTGCATGGAGGTATTTTTCTTTTCTTTTAAGTTAGGAAATGTAAAACTTCTCATGGCAACTGTCTATGTTATAACAGGGTGAGACACCCTTTTTCATTAAGGCTAAGAATGTCTGAAAATATTATTGGCATCCTTATTGCTGTGCATGCATGCAAAATCCAGGATTATGATGTCAACAATATATAGTAAGAGAGGAAAACCCAAGATATATATTCTAAAATACTGCAGAAGGTTAAGGCAATTTCACACTACATGCAAACAATGTGAGCTCCTTCTTGGTGCATTCAGCTGTGGCTTTGAATAAAACATTCATGTAAACAGCGAGTTACATACATCATAGTTACAGCTGTTCCCATAATAATGGCAATGGCAGTAAAAACAAAAAATAAATGACACAGTAACCACAAAAATGAAAGGGTTGTGATTCAAAAATTAGTTCTTTTACTCTAGTTTATTACATAACCAGAAGGTGTAAATACTCTATAGACACTAGAACTTGTCTAATCTTGAAAGCTAAACAAGGTGAGCCCTGGTTAGTACTCAAATGTGAGACTGCCAATGAATACCAGGTGCTATAGGTTATATTTCAGAGGAATGAATTGGCAACCCCACTCCCTTTATGTATTTCTTGCCTAAGAAAACCCTATGAAATTCATAAGTCAACTGGTGAAATGAAGGCACACACATACACACAAAATACATAATTGCATAGCACACTATATGGATGGTTTAATGTTTTGATGCCCATATTGAATGATATATACATTTTTAGTGACTCCATTAAAAATATGTATTATTTTCTGTACAAAAATCAAGTTTTCTGAACACTTAAGAAAAACATTTTCCAACCATTTTCAATAATTTAAAATATTGTTTTCATCTCAATTCTTCCACAATTCTTCTCATATAACACCTGCTATTTTCCAGAAATATGGTATTTTTTCTTCTGTTTCTTTCTATTCTCAGTGTGTCTCCAGTCCTACATAAGAAAAATTATTGTGTTTACTTGTTTCATCCAAACAGGATTACACTAATCACTTGTTTTATGCAATTGCTTTATATTTATATATTTTTTGTCATTTTCTTTGTTTTACTAAAGAAAGAAAAAGAAGCATCAGTCAAATAAGCCAGTATCTGATCAGCAGATCTGGCACTTCAGCATATTTTTATTTATGATCGGCTCCTTTGTTGTTGACTTCACAAATATATATGGAGTTGAAATATTGTGCTAAGGTATCTGCAAGGGCTTTAGTAAGAAACATCCAGAACACCCTTTGTCAATTCCCATAATACAAAGTATAATATGATGAATAATATAATGAAACTTTGGAACTTTGTCTTCAGTCAACCAGATCAGTTACCCTGCATGACATCTTTTAAACTCTTTGTACTGCAAAATTTTATAATATTAAGGGCTGAAACAGATGGCCCTGAAGGGGCAGCTGGATGCTGTCCCTTTGATCACCGGAGCAGGACCACAGTAACCACAGTCTGCAGCCCTGATCCACCTTTTTGCCAGCCCAAAAAGAAGTGGCAGAACGAGTTGGCAACAAGCTGGCTTTGCAGTGCTCCCGCAACGGGTAGCATATAAATGCTGTGTCATCAGAGTGACACAAAACTGTCCATCCTGTGGGCAGGAGGGTGGCTTCATAGAAGCATCCTGCCGACTTAGGGCTGTGTGTCATCTAAATATGCCTCCAAGCCGCTGGGAAGCTGCTGCAAAGGGGCTATGCATTTTGCCACTAAGTTTATGAAGAGTGAACTTTCTGTAACTTTATGAAATAAGAAGATGGTTTCTATTTTAGTGTGTGTGTTTTTTAAAATTTTATTAAAGATTATGTCATTTAATAATACATAAAACACAACAAATAATACACACAACTTGCTTGACAGGACTTAACTCACATATACCTAGAGCATAACACATCAAGAGAGAAAAGAAGAAGAAAAAAAGAAAAGAAAAAAAGAAAAAAGAAAAAAAGAGAGAATTCACACTATACATTCTTCTACATTACCTCCTAAACATTCTAGACATAAACTACACATAACTAAAACAATTCTTCCGTTCTTTTGCATTTAGATAATATAATTTATAACTTCTTTTGTGGTCCTTGTTTATCATTGTGCTATTATTATGTACTCGCTACCTATAAATAAATCTATTTCTAACGAACTCTAACATATGTAATCATTTCCTTAGCAATATTGTCTGATATTCTATGTACATATCATAGTCTGGTATCTTTAATATGATTAATACATTGTTAATATATCTTAGTTCTATTTAATCTTTGAATCCCTCTGTAAAAAGTTCTTTTCTTTCTTGTTGTAAAAAATCCATCACTTCCTTCCAATCTTTGTGAAATTCTTCTATATCTTCGTTATTCAATAGTCTTGTTAATTTGTCCATTTCTGCTAATTCATACATTTTAACAATCCATTCTTCCAATTTTGGTAAGCTTTCTTCTTTCCATCTACGTGCCAATATGATTCTTGCTGCAGTGATCAAGAAAAATATTATTCTACCGTGTTTTTTTTCTAATGATCTATCAATTATGTTTAACAAGTAGGTCTCTGGTGTAAATTTAAATTTTATTTTCAGTATGTTACAAATTGTTTTATGGATTAATTGCCAATATTTTTTAACTTTGGAACAAGTCCACCAACTATGATAAAAAGTTCGTTTTTCTTTTTGACATTTCCAGCATTGATTGTTAATTCCATAAATTTTAGCTAATTTCTCTGGTGTAATATACCATCTGTAAAGCATCTTATAATAATTTTCTCTTAGATTTTGGCTTCTTGTATATTTTAATCTTCTGTTCCAGGTAAACTCCCATTGTTCCAATTCGATATTATGTCCAATGTTTTGAGCCCAAATTATCATATTACTTTTAATTATTTCTTTTTCTAGTTCAATTTTCAACAAAAATTTATATATTTTAGATAATAGCCCTTTATTCTGAGATTTTAAAATATCCTCTAATTCTGTATCTTCATTTTAGTGTGTTTATTGAATTAGTATGTTCAATGTATTTAGTTTTTGCGAACTGCTTTGGGTCCTTTTTGGGAGAAAAGTGGCACAGAAATAAAATAAAATAAAATAAAATAAAATAATATACATATATTTTTAAACAAAGTGTCCTCAGTAATTCCTTATTGTGGCATGAGCACAACAACTGACAGAAAACTGGGCTTCATGTTGTGATAACCATATCTTTGGTATCAGGGGCTCATTATGGGCCATGCTGTTCCTATACACACTAGCTATGACCAGAAAACCAGGAAGTGTAAGAAAAAGAGAATTGGGGGGGGGGGGGGGACAACAGTGTAGTTTTGATTTTGCAAAGAAGTCAGAAATGCCCTGTGCCACTGATGCAATTATTCAGAGTGGTTTGGGCTGTCTAAGGAGCTTATTGCATGAAGCCAGTAAAGTACCAGGTTAACAAGATAAGTGTGCTTGATTCTGATCTCCTACATGATGTTTTTGCTGTTCCATCCATGGGAGACTACTGTAAAAGTGCTATTTTAAATAGTTTTTGTGGGTTTTCAGGCTATGTAGCCATGTAGCCACATAGCCTGAAAAACCCTCAAAAAAACATGGATGCCAGCCGTGAAAGCCTTTGACTTCACATGTTATTTTATATGTACGGGGGGGGGGGGGGGGATCCAGTTATGATCTCCTTTACTGCTTCTGTTGCATTTGATTTCCAGTCCAAAAGTTCAATAGTACTTTGCTGCTGATTTTAAGTGATCAGTGGGTATGTTTTGGGGTGAGGAAATGGTAATGTTTAGGGGAAATCCATCACCTTTCCAGAGTCTCTGTTGCTCTGTTGCTGCAATGCTACTCTCTCTTTCTCTCCCTCTCACAGACACTTCTACATCATCTTCCTTCTACTGTGGAACCAGAGGTACACACTTTACTTCAATATTTCACTGTTGTTTAAAGCTGTGTTTCTGAAAACCAGTTCACAAAAGGTAGGATGAATGCTGAGTGAGCCCCTCTTCCTCCTTCACTCCCTCTTCCTCACTTCCTCTGCCTCCTTCCCATAAATTCTCCCCTTTTGCACTTCCCTCACATGCAAACTCACAAGCCTTTCTGGCCACCCCTGGCCACCCAGGACACCTTCCCAATCCCCAAAGGAGCAACCCACTGTCCATCCTAGACAGTGCTGCTAAAGCCAAGCCAAGGGCAGACTTTTCCTCTAACCTGATATAACTTATGGAACCTATTCTATACCCTATGGAATGGAGGAGAGGCAGGGAAAGTAGAAGTGGCAAAGGATGTGCATAGCTTATTTCCCACCTGTTTACGATAATATGTGTTTGTGTTTGTTATGGTGCTCATGGGGACTCTAATCTAGGAATACGTCCAAAGGTGTGCAAGGTAAGACTGCAATCCCAAATGCACACTATTTTTACAGGCAATGCAGTTGTAGCAAGAAAGGGACCTCAGGCAATAAAGTCACAAGAATGGGATCCAAACGTCACTTGCTTTTTCTGCCATACAGATTTCAAAGCTGTTTCCTTCTGTAGCAAAAGTGAAATAAAACATTAAATAATGAATTATTTGGGACATGAGCAGGAATTTGAAGTGGTATTCAGATGTACAGGATTGCCTCAAGACATATACTGTCTGAGAGAAATGACAAATGGAGTCGCTTTCATGACTGGTGTGTGCTGGGTATACTGGCTGGGGAATGGTGGGTGCTGTAGGCCAGAAAAATAATTGTTCTGAGGCCTCCCTGAAGCTTATTTTAATACAGACGCCTACAGTTTGGGGCAGAAGATTTGGGTTCATCTACACTGTAGAAACGTCATTTCTACACTTTAAGTGATATAGCATCATTCTGAGATTTGTAGTTTTATAAGGTCTTTAGCCTCCCTGCCAAAGAATGCTGGCATCTCACAAAACTAAAAATCCCAGGATTCTGTAGGAACAGTAAAAGTTATGTAAAACTGTATTATTTATACAGTGTAGATGCACCCTAATTTAAGACTGTAGGATAAGCTCTGTCACACAAAACAGCTCTGTTCTCTGAGCAAAAAGAATGACAAGCGTTCTGCCACCCTCACCATTATTTTTTATCCAAAATGCTGTTTTTTAGATCACCAAATGGTCCCACAAGTAAATAGGAATCTTCCTCAATTATCTGCGAAATAAACTGTCAAAAGGAGGTTCAGACGACATACTTTTTTTCATGAACAAGAAGTCATTGACCATTATAGGAAGCTCCTGCTATCTTTTGCTTGCTTGGAACAATTAATAGTTTAGCAAAGGTCAGGACTCAGCATTTGAGATTCCTGCTGTCCATCACACTGGGACAGCACCCTCTCACTTGTTCAATAATTTCTCTACTTGAGATAGCTACTTGTGAAAAATTAGCACTCTTTGGGAACTTTACATATTGCTGGCACTTCCCACATCACCAAGCTTGGCTTAATTAGAAGCAACTCCCACAGAATACACAATGAGCTCATAGCTCAGAGTTTTACACCTACTTGGTATGTGGGTTGAAAGAATTTGACAGAATATGATTTTGGTAATTATAGTGAGAGTTGTGTGTGTGTGTGTGTGTGTGTGTGTAATTAAAAATGTCAGTGATTAGAAATTATAGAATGAAAATCGAACACATGGACAATATATGTACACAAATCATGTTTTCTAAAGTTGTCTTATTTTTCTGTTGCCATTTCTTTTCTCACAGCATAGTTAAATTCAAATATATAATTGATACTTTATTGTTTTTAAATCAACCAGTTTCTTCATTTTTACATTCCATATTTGCACCAAGGTCGTACATGGGAGTTATGCACATTATCCACATAACAATGAGGTTGGCTAAAGTAAGAGAGTATGACAGTGAGTGTAAGTGGCTCATTAAGCTGTTTTATTTTCCATACCTTCTCAATGAATCCCAAGCTTTATAGATTCTCCCCAGCTGACCCATCTCTGAAACCCTAAAAATATGCTTCTCAGCCCAATAAATTTGCTTGACCAAGACAGTCAGTTGGTCCATGGGGGACTAGTCTGTTGATCCAAGCAGTGCTTCTCCTGATTTGCTCAGGTGTGCAAGGATGGCATGTTCCATTCTCATCCTTTGCTCATGAGGTTGTATCCTATGCTTACACCAGGGACTGCCAGCATGTGAAAACCCGAGCCATTCTGCCAGGTGTGTTTTTCTCCTGCAGTCATTGTTCTCCTGGTGTCTGTGACTATATAGAAACATAGAGTGAGAAGAGATCACAAAGAGCAGCTTCTTTTTGCGGCGCCATTGGCGCACTTACAGTGTCATAATGGTGCTGAGACGTGCAGACGCTAAGTGTCCACTACGTCAAAATGGCAGCACCCATGTAGAATGGACGTCGCCATTTTGTACGTGCTCGGCGCGTACTAGGGTTAGGGGTGTCCGGAAAGGACGCCCCTTTCTAACCCTAGTACGGGCTGAGCACGTACTTTTAGCCCATGCAGAATGGGCCATAGTTATATATATATATTTTAAAAAACCCCAAGGTAGTTGTAGTCATTATCATTGCAATATTTCAGAAAGTAGTTCTCTTCTTTATATGTTCATCATACACATTGTTGTACTTTTGACCACAAGTGTAGCCTAAAACCTATTGTTAGCACCATTTAGACTCAATTGGATTTACCTACATTAGAGTAACCATTCAACAATTGATTCAATGACTTTAATTTAGTAAGGACTAAACAACTAATTTCTAGCCATACGGCAGTGCTTTCTTTGATGGTATGCAAATATTAATCAGTGTATTCAGTTTGCTTCTTTATTCATTGAGATTGCTAAAACAGCCACTAGGAATTCCCTATTGTACAATGGGACAGTAAGAAGGGATACTGCCAGGTGCACAACCAATTGTACAAGTAAATAGATGGGTGGTAATGCACAACCACTATGTAATTGTGAGATTGTAAAGCTACACTACACAAGTACAAGTTAGGATCTCAACCAGTTACTTTCTAATGATACACATTAAAACAACAACTGAACGTTTTACATTCAGAAACATGAGGAGGAGTCAGCACTGAACTACCTGATATTCCTCCTTCTAATTAATGAAGTATAACTATAAAGCAGATGAAGGTTATAGTTGTAAAAGTGGAGGGGGGCAAAGTTAACCCTCATAATTATATTGTTGCAGTGTAGCTGGATCCTTGTTACTGGGGAAATTGACCAATTCTAAGTAATTACTTATTTGTAAATAATAATAATAATAATAATAATAATAATAATAATAATAATAATAACAACAACAACAATAAAACTTTATTTATATACTGCTTTTCCAACAAGATAAAGCAGTTTACAGATTCAGCCAAAAGACATACATCACATCATGCCACAATACAATTACAGTGGGGCCTCTGCATACGCAAAAAATTTTTAAGCGGCTTTGAGCGTACGCACTCAAGCCCTGGGCGCGCGCGGGGCGGAAGGGGCGGTGCGTCCCATTCAGTTGAATGGGCACGCGTGCCCGTTGCGCCTGCGCACCTCCGCGCCGCCGTGCACGAGCCCCATTGTTTACAGTGGGGCTCGAACATATGCGGAAATCGCCATACGGGGGGGGTCCCGGAACAGATCCCCGCGTATGGCGAGGTTCCATTGTACAAATTTCAAATACAAATCCAATAAAACTTTTATAAACATCATATGAAACAATCTTAAAAATATCTTGGTCGCAGATTAAACATTTTGAGGTAAACTTCTGTTAGTGAATAACTTTATAAAGAGTCAGGAGGGTAAGCTAGCCGGAAGAGATGGGTTTTCAACGCCTTTCTAAAGACATTCAAAGTAGGACTAAGTCGGATCTCTTCCCGGAGTTTATTCCAACATGTCGGAGCTATCGCTGTAAATGCTCTTTGGTGAGTTGCTGCCACTCACCTTGGGGTAGTTGAGTAAGTACTTTCCTGTTGTTCTGAAAGTGTGGGGCGGATTGTGTAGGGAGAGGCGTTCCCTCAAGTAACTCGGGCCCAAGCCATATAGGGCTTTATAGGTAATTTGTAACTAGTTACTTTCTGCATAATATCAGTAACACTAAGTAGAGCAAGTAAAAAGGCTGCAAGAGACATGATCTGGCGAGAGCCTGCAGAAATCTAAAGGTCTACATTTACCAATCCTAAAAATTTACAGGTTGGAAATTTCTTTTCTTATAGAAATTATGGCCCGGTATAGACGGGCCCTGAATGATGCCCTTGTCATGTGCTAGGGTTACCTCGGGGCAGAGCACTCACATGTCCCACAACCCTAGCATGTGACTAGGGTGTCATCTCTGTGCAGTGCCATATAGGCGGTATGCACAGCGATGATGTCACTGCTGTGCTGTGTCCAAATGGGGCAGTGCAGCAGCGACGTGTTCGCACCACCACAGACTGCTTGCGGTGGTGCAAAAAGGAGCCATTTTTAGTGTTCCTTTTTTTTACTGTGCAACAGCACCATACAATTTGGTTGCTGCGGTGTTGCTGTGCAGCAACGAAAGGCAGCCCCAATCCGCCTTTTTGGGCCCGTCTGTACCGGGCTATAGAAACAAATCAAGTAACTACTACACAGAACTGTCGCTTCACATGGTAAAGCAGGTGAATGCAACGATCAAGAGGGCCTGCTATCAGCTTCGTCTGATACACCAATTGAGTCCTTTCTTGGAACCAGGGGACCTTGAGACTGTAGTACGTGCACTGGTAACCTCAAAACTTGATTTTCTGTAATGCGCTCTGCATGGGGCTACCCTTGTGCCTAGTTCGAAAACTGCAATTGGTACAGAATATGGTGGCCAGGTTGATAACTGGATCATCTAGGAGCAATCCACCATTGTAACCCGCCTTGATCTCTGGAAAAGCGGGCTAGAAATAAAGCTTTTATTATTATTATATAACACCAATATTAAAGTCACTCCACTGGCTACTGATTAGTTTTCGGGCACAGTACAAGGTGTTGGTTATCACCTTTAAAGCGCTACATGGCTTGGGCCCAACATATTTAAAAGGTCATCTACTTCTATACAATCTGCTCCATCCTCTCAGGTCCTCTAGGAGGAACTTACTGCAGCCTATAAAAACCAGATTGACTGCGACCTCCCAGAGGGCTTTTTCTACAATCATTCCCAGCCTGTGGAATCGCCTGCCAGACAAGATCCATCAAATCACCAATCTAGATCGCTTCAAGAAAGCTGTTAAGATGTGTCTCTTCTGGCAGGCCTTCCTAGAATAAATTACTCGGCCATGTAGTGATCCCCACATATATCTGATGACTCTGCCCACTGTTATTGTTTTAATTGTTCATGTAATTTTAACCTTAAAGTGTTTAATTCTTTTTAAGGGGGGGGATATTTTGTATATATGGTGTATTCTTTTAATATTGTAAGCTGCTTTGATTGTTTTTACAAAAAGTGGGGTAGAAATAAAAGTTTTATTATGATTGATTTACAAGATACATCTGCAGGAAGACAAGTATGTGAGAAAGGAGAAGGAGCCTGTTGTAATATCTGCAGAGGAGGTTCACAATACCAGTGACAGCAAAAAGATGGCTAATGGACAGTTTGATGATCTTGACAACCAGCAATTTACTATTGTTTCTGTAGGTATTTATGGTTGTGAACATGTTTGTGCACAGAAGATGTTCCAAACAGCTGCAAAGTGTCTTAGTACAATTACCAAGGCCAAACTATATTCTTTTGGAGTTATTTTTACTTTACATTATGCAGACTTTCCACATATGCAAATATTATACAATCTAAATCCTATTGAAACCAGTGGAATCATATATGCTTATAACTGTTGCTATGGCTGGGACTTAAGTCTTTAAGAACAAATGCATACTAATGCAAAATAAAATGGATAGTTTCTTCCCAGAATCAATTTGTTATGCATTTTAGCTGAAGCCATATAATAGTGGGTTTCATTATAGACTTTCATTTATAAGTTTGGTTGCTAGGAAGCTTCAGAAATTATATGTAGCTAATAAAAAAAATCTTTTTGGTAACCTACTTCTTTGTGTTGGCTTGCCATTGTTCTGGCTTCTCTAGATGTGGTTCTTGAAATCAATGTTGTTGAAAGACGGAAAAGGGTAGCACAACAATTGTTTGCCTAGTTTGTGCAGTTGTAATTTATTTGAGCCGTAAACATTTTAGAGGATTTGCTGTTAGTCAGCAATGACAAACAGCAGGAGCATCTGAAACAGTCAAAATATAGACCTGCCAGAAAGTTTCAGCCAATTTTGAACTATGGCTTAAAGTGGGCAGTTTTGAAATGTTAACTGAAGCACAAACATCTTGACTCACTTTTTCTAAATCTGAGTCTGCCTAAAATGAAAGAGAGACAGGGACACACATAATATAGAAGATCACAGCTCAAAGCTTCGGTTTATAATGTATACATATTTGTACATTCATAGCACATTGCCTTTCCAAGAGTGCATCTATACTGTAGGAATAATGCGGTTTTAAACCACTATAAGTTTTAGATATAGGTGTCAAGTTTCAGATATAGGATCGGGGGCACTTGGCTTAAGGAGTCTACATGTGAAAGGGATCTAGGAGTCTTAGTAGAAAACAATTTGAACATGAGTCAACGGTGTGATGCGGCAGCTAAAAAGGCCAATGTGATTCAAAGCTTCATCAATAGAAGTATAGTGTCTAGATCAAGGAGAGTAATAGTGCCACTCTATTCTGCTTTGGTCAGGCCTCACCTAGAGTACTGTGTCCAGTTCTGGGCACCACAATTCAAAAAGGATGTTGAGAAACTGGAGCGTGTCCAAAGGAGGACAACCAACATTGTGAAAGTTCTGGAAACCATGCCTTATGAGGAAAGACTTAGGGAGTTGGGTAAGTTTAGCCTGGGAAAGAGATGGTTAAGGGGTGATATGATAGCTCTCTTTAGGTATTTGAATGGTTGTCACATTGATGATGGAACAAGCTTATTATTTGCTGCTCCAGAGACTAGAACATGGAACAATAGATGCAAGCTCCAGGAACAGAGATTCCACCTCAACATTAGGATGAACTTTCAGACAGTAAGAGCTGTTCAACAGTGGAACACACTCCCTCAGAGCATGGTGGGGTCTCCTTCCCTGGAGGTCTTTAAGCAGAGGCTGGATGGTCATCTGTCGGAGATGCTTTGATTGTGATTTCCTGCATGGCAGGGGGTTGGACTGTGTGGCCCTTGTGGTCTCTTCCAAATCTACAATTCTATGATTCTACTGTAGCTCCATCCTATGGAATCCTGGGATCTGTAGTTTTACAAGTTTGCCAAAGAGTTCTGGTGCCTCACAAAATCCTATGTAGGATGGAGGTATGCCAGTTAAAGTGGTCCCAAACTGCATTAGTTCTACACTGTAGAACTAGAAGTTTAATGAAGGCTATTATTTTTCCATCCCACATCCCCATTTTTCCACTCACAATAATCTTGTGAGGTGCATTAGTCTAAGACAGAGTGAAGGGCCAAAGGAAACCCTGTGAACATAATGGAAGAATGGGGATTTGAAGTCATTTTCTAATCTGAGTCTAACCTTCTAAACACTGTTTTCCAGAAGCAGAAACAGAGTGGAAATTGTGTAGCCATCTAGATTTTTAAGACCATAATTCTCAGTATTCATGACATTGGTTCTGCCGTTTGGGGCTGTTGGGCTTAACAATCAAACAACATCTGGTTGACCATGTGTGAACCACCACATTGTTTCCATATATGCATATCTGTTAATAATCATGGCTTTTTCATAGGTTTTGCAGTGTGGTGACAGTGCTAAGAACTCCATGTCACTCAAAGAGGGTTCACAGCATTCCCTAGAGAGATGAAATAAAGGAGTGAAGCTATTTAGTTTTGTGATGTGAATCTGCCCTGAGAGTCAGCTAGTGATAAGTGGCTGATGAGATATTGAGTGATGTACATTCATCTGTAAATTGGTCCTCAGGTGACTGTAAAAGGCCTAGAGAATCATCTGTGACATGACAAAAATTGTGTAGAATGAATTTTCTTTTCTGTTTTCAATAAAATGAGTGCAATGAAATCTCAGCAGACTTTGAAATACCCTTTCCAACAAATGATCAGCCAGGGTCAAAATTAACTTGTCAAATTTCATGGCAATTAGCTGCACAGGAAACGTCTGGCAAAATGTGTCATGGATTTATTTTATGGACTCACTTGAAACATTGAACAGAATAAAACATTTCTTAACACCTTGCCCCCAGCCCTGAATTATTAAGATAACGATATGAATAAGAACACATGGGTAAGTCTAAAAGTTCACTTAACATACCAGGATCACATGCAACAAGAGTGAGATATGTATATGATGTTGCCATCACATTATACTGTGAGATGAATTTGGGGGAGGAATTTATTTTTGTTCCACATCAATGAAACCAGTGGCTTCAGAACATCCTGATTAGTGTTTATCAATAGAATCAGTTTACTGAATCAGTGTAAAGGCTCTCTTGCTAAATTTTCTATATGATCCCTGAGAGTTAGTTACTGCTTGCTTGTTTATTTGCTTCTTGTTTTTCTTTTCTTCTCTTTTTTGCTTTTTTTTTAAAAAAATGAGTTCGTTGATTCCTGTTGCTCTTCCTAAGTTTGACTAATTCTCAAAATGAACTTCATACATTTCCACGCAGGGCTTGAAAGCATTAACTTTTTTGATTAAAAGTCCCAGAACTCCTTCTGTCTTGCAATAGCAGTTGCTTCTTTAATATTTTCATTCTGACACGCTCGTCACTGAAAATGCATACTAAACATTTGAGAAACAGGTTGCTCCATCAATCTAAATACCTCTCTCTTGTATGAGGGAAGAATCTCTGAACAACACTAAAGAAATATTTGGGGCCAAGAGGAGTAAGTAAATATTTTTACCTGCCTTTCAGAAAGCTACTCTAATGCAAGCATTATTTGGTTGAAATCATCTCAGTCCCATTGCGCTGGAACATAAAATTTATTATGGCTAATACATCGCCTCCTCTGAAGGTCAAACTATGCAGATCTAGTGACATTTTTATGAGATGATCATAGTGAGGCAAAGGAGATGGAGTGTGTCTTTGTAGCTCATGACAAACACAAATTTGATGTTGCACAGACATAACATATTTCGGTGGCCAATAATGTTAAGTAACAGAAACCATTATGTCCTGCTTTAGCTTTCAGCTCCAGTCCTGTAAGCAGTCATTAAAGCCACCCTCCATTTGCTACATCGGACAGCTATGTCTGGAAATGACAGATCTGTAACTTTGAATGTACTGGCTGACTTCCTTACCACTGCATTCATTTCTTTGGAAAAGTGCAATCTAAATGCCCCCATCTCTCTCACACACTCTCTTTGTCTCTCTCTCTCTCTCTCTCTCTGCCTCTACACTTGTCTTTGAATTCTCCACATTGCATTAATAGTTCAGTTCTAAACCTGTGACCTCAGCCCATCAACAGACTACATTTTTTATTTGGATGCACTGTATAATTCCATGACAGCTAATATCATGAACTCAGAAAATATCAGAAAACCTTTTACTATGTCGTATTAAGATATATGACTGCATTAATGAAGAAGTGTCTCTTGTTAAAAGGGAAAATGGTAACATCTCATCTTAATCAAAGTCAAATATCATTGTGACATCATCACAGATGTCATGAAAGGGTGATCAAACTACAAACGAATCAAAGAGTGCAGAGGACAATGCTTGCAAAAGTTATATTCAATTTTCCTGCTTAAGTGTTGTGAAATCTTGCCACTTTCATATTTCCATAGCAAATCTAAGGATATATTTGCTGCTGGTATGATTATATTGATGTTAACCCTAAATGTACTGCCACTTAAAGGTAAAATATTATTCAATCAATCTAGGACTACTTTAATCAACTACTAAGAAGTACTGGTTCTACCAAATGGAAGTCCAGTGATTAATAGACTGTGACAGAGGGACACAATTGGTAAAGTGATACTAAGTCCACTGCAATGAGTTTGCTAAATGTTCATAGTTTTCTAGGCCATGGTGTTAGGATGTATGCAAACAAAATGCAGAAATAAATGGAGTAGAACTGAGAGAGAGTGCTGGAAGGAGAGAGAAACAATATAGAAGGGGAGAGACACAATTTGGTGTCTTTCTACATGCAAGTTAATGTTTAGGTGCATATAAGCAGCAATCTCATCATCTAAACAGTCAGAACATGGTGACTTCCATGTCAGTGCAGTGGTAAATCCACCATGGAGCCAAAATACCCTAAAGACATGATATCCCATCTGATCTTTGCAGCTAAGCGGAGTCAGTACTGGTTATTACTTTGACCTCCAATGAATACCAGGTTCTGTGGGCTATACTTTAGAGGAAGAAAGTGGCAGAATTACCTCTGAGTATTCCTTGCCTAAGACAATTCATAGACAGGAAACTTGAGCACACACACACACATACATACAGACAAATCCAGTATGTGTTTAACCCAAATATTATCAGCCTGTACAGACTGCCAGTAAAGCTGGCTTCTGGGCTGCTTAGGGACATGGCATTTACATGCTACATGCCCCTGGAGCACTCCCAAGCCATCCTGGGGCTGTGCCAGGACCACTGAAGGCAGCCCTTTACTGGCACAAATAGGAGTGGATCTTTTCTGCTCCTATTTCAGCTGGCATCAGGGCAGAGTGGGGTTGTGGCATGTGTTTGCCACTTCTCTAGAGCAACCAGCTCCGGTCCCCCTTTGCAGTGTCTGTTCCATCCCTATGGCCTGGACGACGGCTCTTTAGCACGTCTTGGAGTTGCCTCGGGGTGCCGTTTCCAGACACCTGCAACCCAGGACTGTACGGTGCTATATAATAGCTGTTTTTTTAAAAAAAAGTGATCTTTTAAAGTAAGTTGTTTGGTTGAACTTATGTAAATTGAAGGATTTGTGTCGATGGCATTTATTGCTCTATCAAATTAAGTGATTAAAAAGAAAAAACCTGACACTAGCGAATGGTGTAACAATGAAAAATGCCAATAAACGGTTCCAGATAAAATGTTTAAATTCAATCGATCATGGTTGTTCCAGTAATAGAGTTGAAAAATGGTAATAATAGACTTTTTTTAAAAAAGAGTAATATTTTTTTAAAAAAGGAATGGTTTTTAAAAAGTCACAGTTTTAAACCAGGCAAATTGCTCAGAAGTAATTTACCATCCCTTTGTCATGGGAAACACAGTCTGCCAGTGCCCCAAAATGCCATGTTGCTTCTGGGGTTTGCTACTTGTAATAGAAGTGGAAAGGAGTTGGCTGGAATTGACTTTGGTGGACATTCATAGTCCAGATACCAAAAGGGATGTTCACAGAAAGTGTGCATGAAAAGTAGAATGGAAAATAAATTTAAGAAGAATTAACCAATTGAAATTCTAAAATTATCCATAACTAAGCAGTGCCTGAATCATGCTTTGGATATTATATCACACCATCTCATGCTGGGGAACATTAAAAATAGTGAGGAGCAGAGATCAGCCTACCTCTGCTCAGTTGTTGAATGGTTTCAGCCTGTCAGTATAGTCATACTTCTTAAAATAAAAACTGATCCACCACCACTGCTTTCCTCATTAAAATGAATAATATTCACTCAGGATGTAATCCTTAAGATGCTTATTAGGAACACAAAGGGATTCTGAGGAAAGATGTATGGATTGCATGCTAGATGCTTAATTTATGCATTTATTTATGCATAATTAGAACATGTTTACCCTGCTGTTGAGCTGAAATGGTCCCAGAGTGGCATAATAAGACGCCTATGCCTTTAGGCTTAGAATCTAAAAGACATGACACAAATAAAAAAGAGATTAAGGGAAGGCAGGGGAAAAAAGCAGACTCGTGCACCAGTTTTGTTACATAATTCTTATGAATGTTGTTTTCTTGCTGGGAAGGTAGCCACTGCTACCTTGCAATGGTCCTTGGTCCACAGAGTGATGAAGGATCAGACTGTGCTGATCCTTAGCTCTGAAGGCCCAGAGAGACTCATTTGGAATGAAGTGATAAGTACAAATGGAGTTGTGCCGGAATAAACCACAGACTTGTCACGCACAATGTTATTCTCTTGTTCCAGCCAGAAGCCTGCAAGTAAGCATAAGAGCAGCAATACTCCCCAGTGTGGTAAATAAACATATAATTCTTCTCATGCTTAACGAATAGTGTTTCCTTCCTCACAAAGGGCAGCCATCACCCATTCCAATCAGGAGCAGATTTTTTTTTCATTGTCCCAAACTGTTTATTTTTAAAGCCCTACATGGCTTGGGCCCAGAGTGCTTGAGGGAAGCTTCTTCTCTATTGTCCATCCAACACATAAGGTCCTCTGGAAAAATCTACTACGTACAGCCACAAAATCTAGGCTAACATCAGTTTCCCCGAGGGCCTTTTCTATTACTGCTCCAAAACTATGGAATGACCTGCCGGAGAGCCGTCATATTTCCACTCTGACAGCTTTTAAGAAACACTCAAGAAGATCTCTTCCGGCAGGCCTTTCCAACTTAGTTACCCTCCCAGATATAGAGATATGTCCCTATCGTCTATCTCCCGCCTATCTTCTGCCTTTTTTTTGTTTAATGTATTTAATGTATTTATGTTTTTATGTTTTTACTATTACTGTTTAATTCTGTTTAGTACTGGGAATGGGGAGTAGGTCTAGGGTTTTTTTTTAAACTCATTGTAATTTGATGTATTTTTACTGTTGTAACCCACCCAGATTCTTCGTGATTGGGCGGGCTGATAAATCTTTTTATTATTGTGTTGTTGTTCCAAATTGTTTTGGAAGTTCATTGTTCCAAATTGTTTTATTGTTTTTATGGCATCATTGCCAAAATGCAGAGTGTGTTAATTTTCACACTCAAGTCACTTACAAAACTGTCTTGCCAATGAGATGTTGTTTTGCAATGACTGGATTCCCATTTGCAAAGCTCAAAGAGAAATGTCACACAGGAGAATGTATTTGTTTTTTTTGGGGGGGGAGGGGGAAACATTAAATTGATTGAATTACCTTAGTTTGATGGCCAGTCAAGGGTCATGAATGCTACAAAAGAACATGTCACTGAATGCCCATAAGTGCCCATTTGAGAACAAGTTAGTTTTGTAGAAGGGAAGAAGAGGCACAGAGACTTCAGGAGAGGACAAAGAAAATCAGATATTGAGGACAGGTTAGGCTATACTACTTCCTGACCTGATCAACCAACATGCTGGATGACTGAGGGAAGCTAGAGAGGATTGTGTGTGATAAAGAATGACTGATACCTCTGCTATCTGCATTTTGTGCTTCCTATTAATCTATTCTATCACTGTGTTCCCCCATACACTGTCCCCGGGTTACGAAATAATTCGTTCCGGCGCCATTTTCGTAACCGGGGACTTTCGTTAGCCGAATCCCCATAGGCGCTATGGGAAAAGCGCGGCTGCGCCGCGGCTCCATTCAAAAGCCCGGCTTTTTTTGCAAGCCGGGGAAACGTCGTACCCGGAAATAATTAATTAATTTATTTTTTCGTACCCGGGAATCGTAGCGCGCGTTCGATCCGGGTACATGTATAATATTGGTAGTAAGGGAATGGGCTGCATGGCCCACTGCCAAACAGCTGGGGACACATGTGTCCACTGATCTGTTTTTGCAGCTCCATATCTCCAGGTCTCCTGGCTACATTTTATGACCACAAGAAGTGTGAGCTGCTTCTCTTGGAAGGCTCCAAGAAAGATTTGGCTTTTAACTAGCATACATCTCCCCTGCGCTATTTAATGCTCTCCCAAAAAGCCATCTCCTTTGTGTCTTTTTCTGTTTGGCTTTGACAAGGAAACCCATCATTGCAAAAACAACATCTCATTGGAAAGAGAGTTTTGCATGTGACTTGAGTGTGAAAATAACACTCTTGCATTTATGGCAATGATGCCATAAGATAAAAACAATTTGGAACACAAACTTCAAAGGAATTTCCTTGGTCCTTTACTTCATTTGCAATTGAACCGTGTGAAAATTCTTACACATATGTGAACATGTGGCAATTTCTTGGCTAATACATAAAACATTTCAAGGGCTGAGCAATCAGCAATTCGTGCTTTTAGCGAAACATGATGAATAATCACATAACTACTACTCCATTCCATTCTCGTTTGTCATTGAGTAGTACTGAACTCTTCAGATACTGAGGACAAGTCTAGGCTTTAGTATTGTAGGTGTTTATAACCCTTTACCTATGAGCTGTTTCTGATAGAAGAACAAGCTGACCTCTACAGTGTTCCTTGTATGGCTGATTGGTGGTCCAGGTTTCACCTCCTTGCTGCGATGTACTTTCTACTTCCTACAAGCATGTAGAGACAGCCAAGTTAAAATTGTCTGGCTTTAGCACATCACAAGTCAGGAAGTGAAAGCTATGTATTAAGCAGCCCACCAGGGTTTAGGAAATTCTTGGGACTTTCTTCCCCTCTGTCTGATGGGACTCCAAAATACAGAGTTATCAAGTGTCTTGTAGATCACAATACCGTTACGCTGAATTAAAAATTACAAATGAATTTGCATTTTTGCTGATTTCTTTGGCTGCTATCCATTGGGAAAGCTTTCTCAGTAATGCTACATTGCTCATTTTTTTTGGCTATGGTGCATGGGCTCTACACTTAGTCTGGATTGCAGTGGTTTTGTTCTAAACATGGCTAAATCCGATCTACATTAATTATAATGATAACTGAATAGACAATTCACTCATCACTTAATTTGTGAAACCTAGCATTCTTTTTAAAAACATATTATTGGGTAGCAAAAAAGGTTATGACTTAGACTATGAATTGTCTATGTGACTTTTTGGGACATGTATTTTCCCAGCCTCTTCAGGCTGCACTGCTATGAAAGAATCATAGCATGATATGTATGTGAGGAAAGGGAATTACTGCAGAATTTCAGTTCTGCATTTGTGGTATGTTGGAACTGTTTACTGGTGGAAGACCAAAAGCCCTGACAGCAGATAAATGAGGGTGAGCGAAGACACATTGGCTTATTTAATAGAACACTGCAAACATTCCAAGTTTTTGATAAATTATTTTGGACATCCTCCTAACTGCTGCCATGGAACCTCCTCCTCGGCGCCACCACCACCTCAGCCTCCTCACTGCCACAACTTCCTTCCTTAATTCCCTCCCGCTTCCCTCCCTCGTTCCTTCCCTCTGTACTTACCTTCTCCTTGTTGCCGCTGTGGAACCTCCTCCCCACTGCCACCACCCTCAGCCTCCTCACCACCACAACTAGGGGAAAGGCAAGGTGGAGGTGTTGGAGGCCAAGAAGCCTCCAGCCTGCCACATGCCCTTCTGCAGAGGGTTAAGAGGCAGAGCAGCATGCCCAGAGGCCTCCTCGCCATGGCCGTGAAAGGCCAGGTGCTGCTGCTGGAGGCCAAGAGGCCTCCAGCCCATCACCCAGCCCTTCTGTGCAGTGGCGGCGGAGGCAGCAAGGCAGCGTAAAGCCCTCTGGCGCTGCTGCTCCACCTCATCTCCACCGCCACAGCCACTGCCGCCCACCTCCGTGGGAAGGCTGGGTGGTGGGCTGGAGGCCTCTTGGCCTCTAGGACAGCACCCGGCCTTTCCCCTGGTGTGGTGGCACGGAGGCCGAGGCGTGGAGCAGCAGCACCAGAGGCCTCCTCGTGCTTGGCCTCCTCACTGCCACTGATGCCGCCGTGGAAGGCTGGGTGCTGCTCCTGGAGGCCTAGAAGCCTCTGGGCGCCACCTGGCCCTTCTGTAGCGGTGGTGGCGGTGGCAGCAGAGAGGAGGCAGAGCAGCAGCACCAAAAGGCCTCCTTGGCCTCCTTGCCATTGCAACCACGCGGAAGGGCCGAGTGGCAGGCTGGAGGCTTCTTGGCCTCCAACACCTCCACCCTGCCTTTCCCCTATTGTGGCGGTGAGGAGGCTGAGGTGGTGGCGTGGGGAGGAGGTTCCACAGCGGCAACAAGGAGAAGGTTAGTACAGAGGGAAGGAACGAGGGAGGGAGAGGGAGGGAATTAAGGAAGGAAGAAAGGAGGAGGGAAGAGGAGGGAGGAGGACTTTTGTTCCCAATGGCAGCGCGTGGGGACAATGGGACTTGAGCATACACGGATTTTGGTATGCGCAGGGGGTGGAACGGATCCCCCGCATATACCAAATACTGTAGTTCATTTTATAAAGTAAATTCCAAAGCTCTAAGTTTATATAGATAACTTCCCACCATCCTCTTTCCCTTCTCAAATGATCCTCAAGTTCTATACACACATAAATATTAGAGGTTTCTAATTCTGTCTTCATTTTTGTTATTTAATAAAGGTTAATACTGGGAATAGCAGTTAAAAATAACAACTACAGATTCATGGTATAGATAGATGAGGTGCTGTATTTTAAGAAAAGCTTGATAAATAAAAAGAGCTGACCAGCAGATGCCCTCAAGTGGTAATCTTTACATCAATTTTATTCAATATGTAACAGATCATTAGTGACTTTGGAGAAGGAACTGTTAGGATCAGTGAATACATCAAACCAAAAGACATTGTTAAAACAGATGAGGCCAAGAAGTTATGTTGGATGACTGAGAATAATATAAATTGCTTAAAATGTAATACTACACATAGTAAGGTTACATATGTTACTACAAATAATGATCAGTTAAGGACTCTGGAGATTTTGGTGGGTTACAAGGTGACTGAAACATGGCAGCAAATGTTATTTAAAAAGCCAGTTAAGTCTTTGGATGTATTAAATGACAAACATTCCACAGCACTGAAGACATAATAAACCTAGGACACAAATGCCAAATATTTCCAAAGAATCAGACCCTTCACAAATACTTCCATTAATCCTCCATTTCTGTATATATTTAGTACTAAGTTTCATTGACTGAAATGTATTATATATTACATCAAACCATGTTTGGGACTGAAACTTTAATTAAGATTGTTGTTGTTAAGTGCCATCAAATTGGCTTGGACCTCATGAATGAAAGACCTCCAGGTCAACCTGTCATCCCCAGCCCTGCTCAGGTCTCACATACTCTGGGTGGAGAGGCTTTCTTGATTAAGTCTATTCATCTGGAATGTGGTCTTCCTCTTTTCCTACTGCCTTCTACCTTGTCTTTTCTGGTGAATCATGTCTCCTCATGATATGCCCAATGTACAACAGTCTCAGTTTTGTCATCTATGGAGAGTTAAGGCTTGATTTGTCCTAGAATCCATGTATTTGCCTTTTTTAGCAGTCCACGATATCTGGAGAATCATTCTCCAGAACTGCATTTCACATGATTTGATTTTCTTCCTATCAGGTTTCTTCACTGTCCAGCTTTCATAAACATACATAGAAATGGAAAATACCATGGCATGGATAATCCTAGCATTAGAGTTCAATAATATATCTTAACAGTTCAGGATTTTATCTAGTTCCTTTATAGCTGCCCATCTTAGTGTTCTGATTTCTTGACTGCAGTCTCCTTTTTGATTAATGACTTAGCCAAAGAAGGGAGAATCTTCAAGTGTTTCAATGTAAATCACACGTGATCATTACTTTTCCATTCTTAATGTTTAAGTGCCTTCTCACTTTCTTCCTCAACTTTCTTCAGTATTCATTAAAAGTCTTTGCTGTTTTCTGCTAGTAATATGGTGTCATCTCCACATCTTAAACTGTTGATATTGTTTCCTCCAATTTTCATATCCCTTCTGATCTAATCCTGCTTTGCGTATTATATGTTCAGCATACAAGTGTAAGTGTACTCCTTCCTCTTTAGCAATGCATTGCTGAGGATTACCTGCCATTTTCCTTGCAGAGACACTTCCCTCCATCTTCCAACTTTGGGGGAACAGCTAAGGCTTGCCAAACTAAGGCATATGAAAGAGGCAATGTGAGTGTGACAGTGTACTTTTAAATAAAAGCTTTACTCTATGTAAGGAAATTCTATAGAGAAAAAAAAGATACCTTTTTTGTCCTCCAGGCACAGAAAGAAGCATAAGTTACAGAGTAGATCACGTCAGCCAAATTAAAAAAGAAAAGAAAAAAAGAAAATAATCCTAACACAGTTGGCTAGTACATTTTCCTAACCTTACTCATAGATCAGATGGGATTTGGACAGATGGGGCTACAAATTCCATCAACTCTGTGAGTAGAATAAGATAATCTATTAGCTAGTCATGTAGGGATTTTGGTTATTTTACAGACTTGGCTGAAAGGAGCTAGTCTGTCTGTAACTGTAACTCCTACATGTGCCTGAAGGGCATGTGGCACTTCCTGTAAAGAAATACTCTTTTGTTATGTGAATTTCTTTCTTCCAATCTCTTCCTATAAAAGTATTTCTGTTTCCTCATACTTCTCCTTCATGTTCTTTTGCTCAGTCTCATCTCATCACCAGGATTGGGGGACATGGAAGAAGGAATGTCTCTGCAGTATGGGAGATGGAAAGCGATCGTGAAGTTCTATACCCCCCTATGGAGTTGTAGGAAAACGGAGTAGGGGTGGCAGTAAAGTCTCTTTGGATTATCTCAAAGAGTCCGAGTCAGCTCAGGCAGAAGCAGGAAGGGGACCCAAGAGCCCCTCACACCTTCAGTTCACCACTTTCTGCAGCACTGAGGTAACTGACATCTTTAATTTCTGAGCTGTCATCAGAGATAGAATGTGGAGTTCCCAGCACAGCTGCTGCAGAAATAAGTTCCAGATCCCCTCGGATAAGGGAAGATCTGCCTATGCTCGAGCCCCACAGGAAATAATTGTTGTTCTCCCCGAGCGGCTTCCACGTAAGCTGGAAGCCGTGTAAAATACGTCCACGTATGGTGCGAGCACACTGTATATAATTTTCTTCCTTCTTTTCAGATAATGTTATCTATCCAGAAAGACAAATGAATTTGTTTCAGTTGTATGTAACAACTCTATGAGCAGAATTCGTTCAATTTGCAACTCTCTGGAGATTGTAACATGGGCAATAGTGACAGGAGAGAAGTGGGATGCTACTGTCACTATTGTGTGATTGCTGAAAAGATTATCATGCTTTTCCTATCCTTCTCCTGTTAGTGAAGTGGAATGGTCCTGTCACTTTTTATTACTGGAAACTCCTGTTAATAAAAAGTGATGGGACCATTCTACTTCACTGATGGGAAAAGAATAGGATAAACATGATGTGTGTGATAATCTTTGTGGAAATCATGTGATAAGGACGGGATAAGGATGGGAGTGATTGCTTCACTCACATTCTTATCCTTCATGTGAATATTTCCTCAGAACCAAACAGGGACTAAAACACAACATGGAATTTGATGCTTTTATAGTTCTAAGCCACTGAGAAGGCTCTCTCTTGTGTCTTCGCCAAGCAAGCCTTGATGGTGGCAGGCATGATAGAAAGCTTTCTCATGAGGCTCTTAGGGATCTAGCTGGTTCATATGGGGAGATATGGTCTCGCAAATAGTCTGGACCTAAACTGTGTAGGGCTTTATAGGTCATGACCAGCAATTTGAATTGTGTCTGGAAACGGACAGTCCAGGAAGCTGTTTCAATACGGGAGTTATATGCTCCCTATAAGTGGCTCCAGTCAGCATTCTGGCATTTTGAACCCGCTGAAATTTTCCAACAGTATCCAAAGGCAGCCCCATGTAGAGTGTGTTACAGTAGTCCAAATATGTTGCCAACTGTATGCAGTCCCATTATTGGCAGAAAGCTGGGACATAAATGAATCAAAGAAACAACAAGCAAACAATTACAATGAATGCAAAATATGTACATTTCAAACATATGCACAAATAATACATTTTGAAAAATTATACAAGAACATATGTTGCATTAAAATGAAATAAACAAATCCTCCTAAATAATATGGGTGTGAATTGGGATAAACATCATGATGGAAATCAGAAATGCTTACAATATTAAGTTTTACATCTGTTCGGATGATGTTCAGGGATCATACAACAGAGGAATGCTTCCAAAAGAAATAAATGGAAAAATATTTTAATTAATAAACCATGCTTTTAATTTTTCTACTACTTCTCCCAGGATGTTTTAATTTCTTGACTTGGACCAGTTATCTGCATTTCAAGCTCTGTATGTTGCACCTGCAGGTTTGTCCAGGTTTTAAGCCATCTCAAACTTAGCTGCTTGAATTAGGAACTGGATAAGACCCTCTATTTTTTCATAAAATACACAAAGCCTTGATAACAGTCTTACTAAAGAAGAGCCCTACCTCTTTGCCATCTGACATTATCCAGTCTCAGAGGGAGTGAAAGGCCTGCCAGCTTCATCAGTCTTGACCTAAAGTAGGAAGAAGAGCCCTCCTTCTAGTCCATCTGCATGGTCCAGGCATCAAAGGGAGAGATGAACAGCTGGACTTATTCCCCTTTCCATTGCCATTCCCTTCTGCCTTTGTGTCATGTATTTTTAGACTGTAAGCCTGAGGGCAGGGAACTGTCTAAATTTACTGTCTGTAAGTTGCTCTGAGAACCTTTACAATAAATACTGTAAATAAAGTTCTGTCAAGGGAAAATAAAAGAAGAAACAGCACACATTTTTGCTGGGGAAATAGTTTGGAAGATGGAACAACTCACCCACGTCTTTGATTTTTTTTCCCCTCTTGTACTTTCCTGTACTACTGTTTTCAATAGTTTTAGCAAAACCCTGATAAACAAAAACCCTAGAATACTATGGATGATGATAGAAATTCCTTTCAAAAAATTTCCCCCAAGAAACAATTCCCTCACTGCCCATGAATTTCAAATATATTCACAATGCTATTGACTTAAATTGAGCAGTAAATAAGATTCTGAGCATTATTATTATTATTATTATTATTATTATTATTAAATCTTCCATTACAAAGGCAAATGAGATAATTCTCCCCATGTATTAATATTTTAAATACATACAGTTTAAAAATGTGCTAGACTTGTAGATGTTAATCATGACTGGTCTAGCAAAGTATACTCCAAGGTTACTTCTTATTCCTGGCTGGTTTTCCTTTATAATGATTTTATATCATTCATTGTATTCAGTTTCGAGAACCTTTCACTTGAAAGCAGTGTATGGTTTTTTGGAAAGATAGATGGCTCACACATACAAGTTTCCCTTCCTTCAATGAGAGAAGCTTTCTTTGATCAAAGGGAAGCTGGATCCAACCAACCCAATAATTTAGGAAGAGTATGTCTATTTCCTATCAAAGGTGATTAGTCATATATACTACAAGCGTGATGATGCTAACAGGCAAAGTTTCAAATGATTTAGAATTAATAAGCATTTCATAATAAAAAGCCAGGCTGCCAAATGCTCTGCAAATTTATAGTCATCCTTTACATTATTTATTAAATTAAAAGGTTCCTCTACATGGTATCCAAAGAAGACATGGTTTTCTTTCAGAATTAGAAATTAAAATGAACAAACACAGAGAGGGGAAAAAACAACAACTCTTACTAATTGCCTGGAGGAATTAATTTTGAGTAGATTAAATTAATCATGCAAGTATAACTTGCAAATCTGTATAATAATAATATTAAGTAAATAATAAAAATTTTATTTGTATACCGCCCTTCCAATGATCAGGGCGGTGAACAACAGGTTAACAACATAATACAATACATATATTAAAATACAGTACATTATACAAACCTATTAAAAACAATACTAAAACCCCTATCAACCAGCTGCCATTGCTGTCGAAGGGGGGGAAGACTAGCTGGAGCGTGATTCAGGGAATGCTAGTCGGAACAGGAAGGTTTTTAACTCCTTCCTGAACTGGGCCAGGGAGGTGGCCGAGCGGAGCTCTATGGGCAGCACATAAACATTTTTTTTCTTTAAAGGCTTGATGGTCTTTTTAGTAGCGAGTTACTGTACAGAAACAGAGCATTATGACTGTGTCTTTCCTGCCCGTACTCAAATGCTAAGTTATCATTCCCCCATGAGACCATACTAATTAAAGACTGTGAAGCCCAGGACAATAAAATGAAATATTTTGGCAGATCAGGGCAATTATAACTTCTGCTTCCCCATGTAAGACACACCCCCATTGACTCGTGCTGCCAAACTTCATGCACACAGTCACAAGCATATATGAACAAAACTATTCTGGTTTTGAGACATGGTGACTGACTGTGTGCTTCCCAGATAGTTGGAACTCCCAAGTGCCCACAGAGAAAGAGAGAAATAGCACAAATCTGCAGCATGGGGCCATCTTTTAGCAGGAAGGGAGCAAGAAAGTTTGGTTTTGTTGATGGGTGGAGCTCCATTCACTCAGCAGAGAAAGATATAAATTTCCACATATGTCTGGACTGGAACCAGAGCAAGACCACCTTGGCAAAATATATTTGAGGTGGAGACAAAAGACTATGAAAAAAGACGATTTTGTGGTAATTCATTGATGTAGTAAATGTTCTGCAGCAGAGGAGAGCTCACATGCCCTCAGGCTTCTGGAAACTGGAATGACTCCTAGCCAGTGGTGGGCTGAGTTCCCAATTGGCACCAAAACATTGCCTCCAGGCAAACACAGCTTCCCAAGGCTGGGAATATGCGGTCCCTCTTCCCCCAGGAGGTTGCAAGCAAGAACCTTATACTGTACTACTGTCTTGAAGCAAAGTTCTTTTTCCCTTCAGAAGCTTTGACAAGAGACAAGGTAAGCAACTATGTTAAAGACCTCCCAAAGTACGTGCCTTATGTCTTCCTTCCTAATTTAAAGGGTGTGAGCATGTCTCCCTTGATATTCTCACAGGTAATAGGGTGATCAGGTCCTGTTGTTTGGAATGGTCTGCCAAGATCACTGGTAAGGTTTAATTATATTAAATGTAAAATGGACTATTTCATGACAACTCAGACCTATGTCATAGTTTCCTATGGACAAGATTGATACGCAAGACATTCTCATATGTTGACAAATGTTACACTCTCCATGACACTTTCAGACACATCCCCTCACTAGTTGTGAATTGTGGGGAATATGGAGCTGCATTGCCTTGTTTCTGCAACATGGGTATGGGATGCAAGCTTCAAGCACCCAGCAGGAACAAAGGAAGAGAAAGCTTGCCCCTGGCAGGCTCTGAGATGAAAGTGTACTTTTTTTTGTCCCTACAACTGTGCTGCATTCAAAGATTCAAGATGAGATCAAGCAAAACCATGCTATTGACACCCTGGAATGCCCTGACCATCACATATTTTTGGTTAGCCACCAAAACTACCTCCATTTCTTTTTTTATCTCTCTGTGTGTAAAATATATTTAGGTCTCTTTTGTTTGTTGTATAATTAGACCTTCCAAAATACATATAAATGACAGAGCATAGGTTTGTTAATCCTCTGAATACATGGGAATTAAATGATACGTTAGATTTGGCACCCAGAAATTTCTACATGCTGTGCTACTTCAGCAGAAAAAATGTCTTTAACATCTGACATTTATTTAGCAGTTGAGCTATAGCTTTTTTTTTATCTTCATACTGTGTCAGAAATCTGTATTAATGGAAAGTATAAGCTAGTCGGTGAAAAGTCTTTCTAATTTGACTTTAAAATCATTCAAAAATGTCTAATTCATAGTGCTGAAGTGATAAAGAAGTTACATACTATGTGTCAGTTTCCCAAGCTACTGACAGAATAACACATTTACTCTCTCATTTCTCTTGATAATAAGAATTCACTCTCACTGTGTCTTTCTATTTTAATTCATTTTTTTTTCATTTAGCAGCATCACCTTTAGGTTTTTCATTACTTTGGAGCATTTTCAGAATTACAGTCATTTGTGCTATTTTTCTCTCTCTCTCTCTCATGTGCAGATACTGCAGCAGGCCTGTACAGTCTGCTATTCACAGCCAAGCCAAGTACAATTAGGGTTGCCAACTCTGGCTTAGAAAATTCTTGGAGTTGTGTTTTTGTTTTGTTTTTGACTGAAATTGCCTTTCTAGTTGTTGCTTTAACTGTCTAAATTCACAAACCAATTTCACGTATTTAATTTATCTACATTGTTCAAACTCAGAGTTGGAAACCAGATCTTAGAAGCCAGAGAACACACCTTCTTTTGTATATTGTTTATTTTTATTTTATTATTCTTGATCTTTTCCCAATTTTTTTCTGTCAGTGTACTCCTTTTACACACACACACACACACACACAACAAAACCCTGGGAAGAGTGTCCTAAACCAACTACCAGCAGAAGCCATCTCTGTCTTTAAAGCCTGTTCCATCCTGACTTTCTGCACTTACGTGGTCAGCACGACACCTTCATACTAATATGCTTCAAATGAAATATGCTGGGTTTTTTACTTTAAACTTGGGTTGGCTTTTCTTCAGTTTCCTGCTTTTAAAATTTATATTTGATGTAGATTCTTGCTGTGTTTAGCAGATCCAGGTTCTTTTTCAACAAATCCAGAAATTCAGCACGCTCTGTACGTGTTCATTAAATCATTGTCTTTCATGGCATCAGTATTTCTGCTTAGTCCTTCTTCTTCCACAGAATCAAGTAAGCTGCACTTTTGCTCTCCCACCATGAAATAAAGGATAGAGTTCATTCTTATCCAAGCACTCCCACTGTTTTTTTTTTGGGGGGGGGGGGGGGGGGGGGTAATTGAAACTAGTTATGTTCTAGTACTGTACATATTATAATGTCTGTGCTGTTACATTAAAAAGCAAAAATCATTCTATGAAGACTTGTCAGTTTGAAAGGAATAAGAATTTCTTATTTGCCTTGCATCCTTATTTCTATTAATGTATATAAATTTCTGGAGAACACGAATGAGAGACACTGGGTATATGTTAATCCTCAATTCATACTTCCATTGAAGAACTTGTGTCATCTTCTGAAAAATGATAATCTCTTTTTCAGATTAGATTCTAGTTGAGACATTCTGTCATCTGATGAGTAACCTGATTAACATGACTTTGGAACATTCTGTTAAAACGACTGGGAATTAAGCAAAACAAGAATGTGTTGCCTGTAGAATCTTGTAATAAAGGGTGTGCATTAGTGACATGTACATTTGATACATTTGTCTTGCATCCTATATTGGGAGGAAACTGGGATAATCAATCAATCAATAAGAAAGGTACTGTTTGGCTTTACCAGCTAGAGGGAAGATGTTTAGGTTTAGGAATCATTTGTAATTCCAGTAGCAAGTAGAATGCTTGGCTAGGTGATATGTCACTCTGATTCGCACTTTAACTGCCACGACTCAGTGTTATAGAATTGTGGGATTTATAGTTTTGTGTGATATTTAGCCTTTCCTGTCAGAGAATTCTACTGCCCCATGAAAGTACAAATCCCAGAATTCCATACCATTGAGCCATGGTAAGTTAAAGTGGTGTCAAATTACTTTACTTCTGCAGTGTGACAGCAGTCTCTGTGTTAGCCATAAGGGCCTGTCTGCTTCCACCTTTTTTGTCCTGTCTCCAGTCCTGGAAGGATCATAGGAAAGCCAGTGCTTGAAGGCATGGTGTTAAGGGAGGAGATAAAACTCCACTACCAAGGATTAGCTTCTTCCACTTGTCAAACACAACCCCTCTGAGCCATTCATAAGGGTGCTGCTGGTGCTTTTAGAGTACATACTGTGTTAGTGTTGTGTTTAGCAATATCCTGTTCAATGAGGACACATTCCCACTCAAGAAGATGGTTCCCCCCATCTTGCCCCTCCCGATGCTTTGTTGCCTAGAGATAACCAAGAGAATGATTGTCCTGGAAGTTAGGGTGGTGTATCAGGACATGGGACCCTGGTGAGATAGACTCAAAGAAAGTTGGATGGCACTGCAATGGCCCTCTAGTCATGCCATGCAGGAATACACAATAAAAGTATTCCTGAAAAATGGCCATCCAACTTCAATTTAAAAGCCTATTATGCTGGCTATTTTAATAAATGAATTGAAGTGGAATTAAAAGCCTTCCAAGAAGATGAGCTCACCACTGTCAAATGAGGATCTCTTTCTTTTCTTTTGGAGTATCCTGTTACTTGGGGCGATTATTTTTTGCCTTTTTTCTTCCTTTACGAAGTGTCATATTGCTAATTCTCTTCACCTTCATGAGACACCTTAGGGCCAGTTACTGCTAGTAGTCAGCATAACATAGTGGACTATGATCCTGAAGATCAGGGTTCAAATGCTTGCTCATGTAAACCTAGTGGGTTCTTTTTGCATTGCACTTGTGACGCCCGAGTGCACAAATGGCGCACTTGTGACGTCGCCAGCACAATGGGACGTGCGGACGCTAAAAGGTGAATGTGGATATTTTTTCACTATTGTATAGGGAAGTAAAAAAGAAAGACTGGGAAAACATGGGTGAAAAAGAAAGAGATAAAGTCCAGAAAAGGAAAAATGAAAGGAATTGGCACAATTGACTTTCCAGCATATGTGTGTGTGTGTGTGTGTGTGTGTGTGTGTGTGTGATTGCAAGGATTCAACCTGCCAGAGATTACTCTCTGATTCATTATATGGATATCATCCACAGAGTTTATGCAGATTTTGCAGGCTCTGTGTCGCTCTAGTATGACAAAGCATTCAGAATGAAGGGCACTAGGACCCCATCCCTTCATTGGGATGAGAATGCAATTCCTTAGCAATATTGTTTTCAAAGAAAGCAACAGTTAATTTTATCATCTTCTCACTCTAAGAAAGTCTTTGAAAATCACAAGTTTTTGTTTGTTCATTTGTTAGACTATTGACAATTTAGGACTTAATTATCTGCAAATTTTGCATGTGGTACTTTGGAGTTGAAAACAATGGAGTTGAAAATAATTTTCTGCATAAGAAATATTATTTCCTATTAAGCAAATGCTATAGCTGGAGACATTCTGAACAAAATATAGGAAAATATAGGAAACACATACATATGCACAAAATCCATGTGTGAATTTTCTGCAGAGTAAATTCCAAACTGTGACGGTTTTTATCAGTCTAAGATTCCCTGATACTTGAGGAACACAATTTTCAACATGTTTCTTATTTTTTTCACTTAAAAACCCCTCTCTTTCCATTTTAAAGGATCAACTATAACTGATCCAGAGAATGTGGTAAACATTTTAAAATATATTGAAGGTTGTGTTCAGTCCCAGTCCAAGTTGCAGAACTCTGCCTAATGTGAAAATGCCAAATGGGGACTTCCTAAAAAATAGGAAGGGATGAGTCAAAACATCTCCAAGAGAGAGTTGTCTGATGCACTGCTGAAGATTTCTGAGGAAGAAAATAAGCAGAAGAAAGCTAAGGCACTACTACTTGGATTTCTGAGATTTAGAAAAGGGCAAGAAATCAGGGTGGTACTTCTGGCAAGATTCTTGAGCTAAAAGTGCAGCGTTAAGAGCAGTGCACTGGTTTTACAGTTTTTGGGAGGAACACTGTACTGAAAATGAAATAAATAAATGTAGAAAGCATGCAGCATGTAAATGAATGTGTAGGTTCACTGTGGAAAACTCAAATATTTTATATTTATAAATATACTTGTTGACAAGAGTACATTTAACACAACTGATTTGTGTTGACATTAAGTAGAGATGGATGAATCCATCAGTTTGATTTTTTCCACATTCGTTTTTTATTTTAAAAAAATCTCATGTCCTTTCAAATATCTTTTTTAAATTGTGATTGTTGAAGACAAGCTGTACAAAATTATAACTGATCCAAAACTTTAAATATAAATGTTTATACATGCTATTTAACACTTTGAATCAGTTAGAATTTGTTTCTGTTTGTTTCTTAGTAGAAAGTTGCAACAATCGTGTTTCTTTATAGATCTGAAAGAGCATGATTTTTTTCCCCAAAAAATCATTAATGTGGGAGAAAGTCAAACTGACAGATTCATCCATCTCTACTTAATGTTAACACAAATCAGTTGCTTTAATGTCTTAAATGTACTCTTGTCAAAGGAATCATTCTAAATAGATAATTTATTTAAAATTTATAGACACAGATTTATCTCTATTTTTCTCAAGGGTTTAAAATTCACTTTCCTAGATTTTTTTTTAACAAAATGCTATTCCAGGGCTTTTGGGGTACAACCGCATAGTGTATCCCCCTCTAGGGCTTTCCACCTACAAACTGTCAGGCCAAATCCACCTGTCACCCATGCATGGCAGGAGAGGCAAATGCTGAATTTACTGGGGGATGGGGGGGGGAATATGTCTCCAAATTGTTGTTTTTATGTTTTTATCCCCCCCCCATAAATAAATATAGTCAGTCACTAAACACTTGGAGATATAGTTCTTTCTTCCATCTATGTTTGGCAGCTATCAAGGACTACACAAACAAACTGTTAATTTAGTTTTTCTTTTCTGCTGGGAAATTGGATAATTTGGCATGCGTTCTATGTCTATGCGTTCTATATGTGTTAAGTGACAAGTTGTTTATAGCTATACTGTACTCCATGTTTTGTTTATGAATCATGTATAGAAATCACCATGGATAGATCCACAACCAGAATTAAAGCATTTGAGATCACTTTAACTGTTATGGTCCATCCTGTGGAATCCTGGGATTTGTAGTTTGGTCTGTCCGAGAGCTTTGGAGCCACATCAAGCCAGAAATCCCAGGATACTGTAGGATGGATCTATGGAAGTTAAACTGGTATTGGATTACTATAATTCTGCAGTGTGGATAAACCCCAAGACAAAACTCAACTTAGGCTTTTGACAAAAGGGTTCAAACCAAGAAAAAATGGTCATTGTATTTATGTCCCTTGAGATTATTGAGGTGATATACCCAGGTCCCATTAATTTTAATGAAATCAAGTATGACTCACTTTGTTGAAACTAGAAGTGCAGTATTTGAATCCTTGACTCTGATAGATTCAATTTGAGCTGAAGAAACAAAATGAAAATAATCAACACATCTGTCCAACACATACACACGGTCCTTTTAAACCATGCATAGAAAATAGCCTTTGAGAGCAGTGTCATTGTGTGAGAGTGGAAACCCTTAAACTTAACTGGAAATCTATAGTGTGAAATCATAGTGAGAAAAGTCAAAGTGAGTCTGTGTCTCAAATCCATCTGAAATTCCTTACTTGACATATGCAAAGGTCTGCCTCCTCCCTCCCTCCTTTCCTCAGTGAAGGTCTCGTGGATGAGGTTGTATGCACATTCATTTCAATCCTCTACTTTGTCCTTTTCTACTATCTATGCTAACATATAACTATACACAGGTCTGTGCACCAGCTCTTGAACATTAAAATCTCACTAAAATATGAATTCACAACTTAAAAAATATAATTTGAAACATTTGTAAAACATAAAACAAGTTTATAAGCAATGTCATCAAAGGGACGTGGTGGCTCAAATGGTTAAGATGTTGACTCTGTTGATAGCAAAATCAGCAGGTTGGCAGTTTGAGGCCTGGGTGCTGCATGATGGGGTGAGCTCCCATCACTAGTTCCAGCTTCTGCCAACCTATCAGTTTGAAAGCATGCAAATGCAAGTAGATAAATAGGTACCACTCCAGTGGAAGGCAGGCCTAAAAGACAGGCCCAACTCCATCAGGGCTAGCCTGAAGTAGAAGAGCCCTCCCCTCCATGGCATCTGACACCATCTGGCCTGGGAGGCAGTGAAAAGGCACCAGCTCCATCGGGCCTGGTCTTGATTAAGAAGCAGAACCCTCCCTCCAGTCCCTCTGGCTTGGTCCAGGCCTCAGAAGGAGAGAAGAAATGCTGGACCTAATCCCTTTCCCACCACCATTCCTTTCTCCTTTTGTGTCATGTCTTTTTAGATTGTAAGCCTGAGGGCAGGGAACCATCTAATTAAAAAGATTGTATGTACAGCACTGTGTAAATTTACAGCACTATATAAATAAAGCTTAATAATATGGGAAGGTAGAGTTGTGTGCAATTATGCTGGCCACGTGATCACATAGTAGTCTCTGACAATGCTGGCTCCTCAGCTTAGTAATGGAGGTGAGCACCGCCTCCGATGGTCAGACACGACTTGACAACCTTGTCAACAGGGAATATCCTTACCTTATCTAATCAAAGAAATACAAATATATGCCAGTACAACAGTCAAGATATTGTTTTTCTGTAAGTTTAAGTTATAAACAAGAACTTTAAGTTTAAGATCTATTCTGATTGAGATATTATTTGGACTCAAAAGAGGCCGCCACTGAAACTTGATGAACTTGCATCAAAACATCTGATAAGTTGAAATGAAAATGAAAAGATGGTGGTTGTTTTTGATGTTTCTTTGTATTGATATAGGGCCCGAACAGACAGGCCAAAATAAAGCTGCTTCAGGTCACTTTGGAGGTATGCTGTTTAAATGCTGCAAGCATCCTAAGAGGCCGGAAACCATGCCAAAGCCACGCTCCAGTCCTAAGGACTAGAGTGCAGCTTTGGTGCAGCTTCTGGCCTCTTAAAAAGTGTGTGTCATTTAAACAGCATACCTCCAAAATGACCCAAACCAGCTTTATTTTGGCCTTTCTGTTCATGCCCACAGTTAATATATGGGAAATATTTGTCTACAAACATGTCTTGCTTTCTGTGTCTTGCATAAGTTTTCATATTGTTTGATAGCTTCTCGAGGAGTCATAAATCCCAAATCCTTTCCCACCAGTTTTCAAGGGAAACTGTGTATTGTGCATTTTTTGCAATCTGCTACAAAAAAATCTATCAAAAATCTATGCTTCAGATACGAATTTGATTCTAAATAGACAACAGTAAAAGACCCAGGCAATATTTGACTTCTTGCTTAGTGATAATTGAGAGTTGTCTTAAAATAATGTGCTCAAACTATTTGATCTTAGGGAAGTCCAGCCATAAATACATAAATGTCTCTAAAGTGTCACAGCCTATCATCAATTTGGGGTTATGTTTTCACCATTTTTACCAATTTCACCATGGACATATACCATTTATGTATTATTCTGAGAGCAATTTCTCTGGCCTGCACAGAGCACATTTTAAATCAAGGGCAGAAGGATGTGGCATCCCAGTGAGGTGAGGATATGATGATGTTTAGTTTTGATTGCCAAACTGTTTTACAATTCCGGCTCTTGTTGCATGCATAGTCAGCTAAGCAGTTGTAGATTAGAGAGGCTTGACTTTTAATTTTTTTGTGCAGAAGTACTGCATTCTTTTTTAATAGAAGGTCAACAACTTATTATTGTGGTTGTCTCACAATCTATAAACATGTTTATAGGAATCTGAATACCGGGTCATTTATTCATCCAGTTCATATTGCCTAATAAAGCTGTTTCCTGTGAGGAAATTTGTCAGAACAATAGCATAAATTCATGAGCATAACACAACTGAGATACTAAGGGTTTTCAAATTATTTTCAGGAATTATTAAGATTGCAAGGAATAAGTATTTTCCTTCCTTCCTATTGATCCCTGGGCAAAAGTTAAAGACAATTATCATCTAAAACAACACACATGGGGAGTGGTTTGTGAGCACAGAAACCCTAGAAAAGCAGCGATGCTTGTTAGGCATGACTAAGTCTCATTTATTTCAATTGGTGTACCCATGATGCTACCAGTCAAGTCCCTGACCTGATTCTTCTGGGTTCAAACTTGTCTGGGTAGAATAACCCTCATGGCAGAAAATATTCATTTCAGTCCCTGAACCACACAAAAAGCTGATTTTGGCACAAAAAACTGATTTTGTGAGTTCAAATATTTATGAGCTCTCCCCTCATTTAACCTTCTATCCATAACATTTAGTAGACACTATTTTTCCATCTTGGAGCCTTCAACTGGATATGACCATCTTGTTGAATTGATTCCATTCATGTAGAAATATTTTTGTGTCCAGGTGGGAAAGCTATGGCACTGAATTTTTAAAAGTCTTTTAGAAGAGTATCTAGGCCCTGAAGCTACCCTGATCTGTTCCTCTTACCTTGGCCTTTATTCCTGCACCACAGTGGCTGTCTGCAAGGACATCCCACCAGGATGCCCAGTGGCTCCACTGCCACTATGTGTCACTTGCTTCTGAGGTCAGAATGAGGCACCCAGTGATGGTCACATGTTGGGTGCCTCATTCTGATCTCAGAAAGAGTGGTCTCTGGTGGTGGCCTGGCAAGATGCCCATGCAAACATGGTGGTCTGGGAGGAGAGGTTTCTGGATCTACCCAGAAGATTCAGTGACCCAGAGCAACAGATAACTTTTTGAAAGTTGTTTTATCATAGTTTTTTAAAAAATTCATGTTATACCTGACTTCTGGTGCAGGATGCCCACAGCAGAATTGGTGTATGGGATATGCTTCATCTGAACAGGAGAACACCAGAACTTGGGGAGGGGGCTTTTTGCCCATGCACACAAAGTCCTAGATGTCTCTTCTTAGAAATAAAATTGGTACTCTTTTTAGAGTCTGAAAATAAGATCCACAATTTTATTTGGTAATTAAATAATTATCGTTTGACTTTTTTTTCCTTTTTTCTGTTGATGTATAGTTAAACGACGCTGATTGTTGTCATTAACTGTGGAACTGTTAAACAAAAAACAAGTACATAAGTTATAAATGTATAAATGTAACTCTGGAAAGTACCACCGAGTTTAAAATTAATGCTTATTTGTATCGCTGTATTATTTTGTAAGAAAGGGATAATTTCTTCTTCTAGGTTTTTTTTTTTTTTTTTGTATTAAGGAACTTTGCGGAGCAATAGATCGCTTCTGTCCCTCTGAGGGAAGTCATTTGTTGTCTATTTGTGTGGGTATGTTTGGAGATTGTGGGTTGGATGGGGTTTATCTGCTTTGTATGTTTGTAACTGTTATATGTAATGATGTATATTATGTTGTGCTGTTGTATGTTTTTTTATGCTATTACTAAAATTTAATAAAGATTAAAAAAAATTGCATGCAGGAAAAAATTCTTTTCACATATAAACAACACTGATTAGAAATTGTAAATATATGTGGGGAGAAACCAATAGTTAAGGTAGAGATTTAGTTTAAAAAGAATGATGACCTTATTTTATGTTGTAATCAGTTAGATTAATAAAAAATGGTACCTGACTACAGAAACAATGAAGGCAAATCTTGTCAATGTATCTTGAAATCCTATTAGTGTGGTGTGGCCAGGATTTGGGGGGGGGGGGGGAAGGATGAGTAAAGCATAAATATTTATTTGAATATGACCAGCCAGAGGTGCAAAGTCAAAGGATTATGAAAAAGGTCTCTGAAACCAGACCTGTTTCAGGTAGCAGAATGGGTACACGGGCTGTAATGTTAAATACTGACGTCTGGGTACTCATCATGTTAGTCTATTGTCATGCACCGAAGACTGTAAACAAAACAACAAAAACAAAAACCACCACCACCACAACAACAACAACTTAGGAAACTGTGAGCCTTCATCCACAAATCAGATAAATCCATTTTCCTCTTTGCTAGAGTAGATGTTATGTAAAGCCAATGGATCTGCTTGCTGGAGTAGGTGTTCTGGCTCAAATTCTGATTCAGATTTGCAGTCTTTTACATGCACTGTGAGACTTACATTTCAACCAATAGAACCAGTATTGAGTTATTCCTGTATTTGCTGTTCTCTGGAGAGAGATTTACTGAAAAGGCAGACACAGTAGCTGAGTACTGATGAACACAAAGCAACTACTGTAATGTCAGGTGGGCCACTCCTCTTTGCTGATTCTCCACTCATACAATTTGGCAGGCAAAATTGTACACGAGAGACCCCTGAGCAATGCTGATTTAAATCAATATATGACAATAATCCTGATTTGTTTCAGACATGCAATGGGCCAAAGCATATTGGTTAAAGCCACAGTACATTTCTGTATGTGCCACTTGACTTTCAATTGTGTCCATGAAAACAGAACTTTCAAGGGTTTGGAGCGAATCCATTTTGTGATTCTCTAGAGAGATACATGACATTGGACTGCATTTAACTTTTTAATCAAATAAAATGTCTCTCTGAAATTCCGTTTGTACTTTGTTCTGCCTCATTGTGAACACAGAAAAGTAAGCTCAGCTTTTCCCAGGTATTCATTTTTTGTACAAGTCTAATTATATTTCATCTCTTCTCATTATAATTTCCTGTACTTTACCTTTGGCTTTCTGTTGCATAAATCTACTTTTATTAGTGCAGGATTTATTGTGACAACCTATGTGTATTGAATACTAACAATTAAGATAATGAATGGTGTGTGTGGTGGGGGCGGGGGGATTAAATTCCCACAACCATTTACATTAACTCTGAACCATTTCTTCCTAAATGGAACTATAAGAATCTGTGAAATTGTGTTGAGCCATGATTGAATTCTCTCATAACGATTCTTTCGTTCAGCTACTTCCAACTGTGAGTGAAAAGAATCCAAATCTAGAGTCATTTCTGACATAACACTTTATTGCTACGGGGTGATTTCTAGAATAAGCAAGTAAGAAGAAGAAAGGCAACTAGAAATGCTTCTCTTTCTTTTTAATCTCCTGAAAAAAGTTCTTCATTCTGAAGTGAAGGAAAAGTTGAATGCTAAGAAAGGGAACGTCAATGAACTATGTGCTGGTGGGGGCAATGTCATACTCATTATGGAGAGGAAGAATGTGGATATTATGATATGTTTCTTGTTCTCCTTATCAATAAACGGAACTTTGCCATTAGATAATAAAAAGTAGTATCCATTTTGGATGCTGAAATTAAATGGTTTCTACATTATGCATTTGCATCCAGTTGGAGAGATGAAATTTTCCTAAGCAAAACAAGCTTCAGAATAAGTATAATGTCCAATAAATACTTTGCATCCAACAGAAACTGGTGGCTCAAAATTATCCAGTTTGAAAAGAAAGCAAAGTTTGGTTGCAGTCCAATTACTCACCAATTACATATCTGTTTTAACAATATAGACAGGCAGATATTTGTAACTCGTATACCAGCCTTTCTCATCCTTGACTCCTTAGGTGTTTTGGACTATAACTTCCATCACAGTCCATGGCTCTGCTGGCTGAAGATACTAAGAACTCTAGTCTAACAATATCTAAACATAATAAGATTTGGGCACACAAAATATAAGATAGCCACTGCTGAATAGAAAATGTACTTGTTATTTATTTCATTTGGCCTGGAATCCTCTTGGTGACTTATTCCATTTTAAAATCCAGGTATACCAATATAGGGTATTTTTTTGGAAGCAGTGAGGGGAGAGAAAGAGAAGTCTGATTCTGTCACCAGACAAAGCTGTTTTTTTCATTGCTGAGCAGCTTTCTCATGTGATGTTCCCCCATTTAAATGACAAATGCAGCCATTTGATTTCTGTGTCCCTGTCTGTGCCACTGATGTTGTCATAATTATCCTGGAAAACTGAATCATGACCATTATTTATTAATATATTTAAAACTACCCATCCTTTGAGCGTATGTCTCCACTATTGCTGAGAGCTATGGGTGAAAATACAAGAACATATACCACCACCACCACCACCACTAAAACAAATGTATATTAATGTGGCTGCACCAAGTTCTATTGGCTTGCTGGATTTTTTTTAAAAAATAAGAATTTGTACAGATTCCTTCATGAATGGATTGATAGAAGGTAATGGCAGGAAAGGAAAACTGACAGATTTACCAATCCAGAGACAGGCTTTCAGCTCTTACATGTCTTGGTTTAGGTACTTATGTATGTAGCCATGTTTATAGTGCTTACCTAATGATGTTATCTCTTAGGTCACTCTTAGACTGCATGCACAATGCAAAAATAATCCAAATTGACACCACTTTTACTGCCATGGCTCAATGCTATGGAATTATTGGAACTGTAGTTTGCTGTGGCATCAGAGCTTTCTGACAGAGGAGGCTAAATATCTCACAAAACTACAGTTCCTAGAATTCCATAGCTTTGGGAAATGGTGCTTAAAGTGGTGTCAACCTGGATTATTTCTGCTATGCAAATGCAGCCTATGATGTCTTTTTCATCATTTTCAGTAGCTTA
Organism: Sceloporus undulatus; assembly: GCF_019175285.1. Lineage (NCBI taxonomy): Eukaryota > Metazoa > Chordata > Lepidosauria > Squamata > Phrynosomatidae > Sceloporus > Sceloporus undulatus. The sequence continues at coordinate 120,200,540 of NC_056524.1, forward strand.
CCCAAGAAGGCTGCATTAGATACTGAAGGATACCTAAACAATATTGAGTTAAGTTTGCTAAGGGAGGTGCATGGAGAAGAAGCTATCAATATGTGAAAATAACACAGATTAAAATTCACATTTGGGAGCTAATCAAGTTGGGTATCACTTTCTTCAAGTGGTCCACATAGTGCTAGTTGAGTACATGGGTGATTTTGTCAGAGTCTGTTCATCACCCTTTGGTTCCAATACCTCTGGAATTGAACTAAAAATAGGCTGAAGTCACTGAAATTAAGGGTTAACACATGTCTTGGCAATTTTGTTCATGGAATAGAAAAGAGAAAATAAAGTATCGGGAAAAAGCATGTGTATCAACTTTGTCTAACTGAGTTATATGTGGAAATACTAGTACTACTAATAATACATTTATTATTGTTAATGAACATGCCATATAGAAATGCTTCCTGCAAACTGTGAGCAGAAATTTCTTTAGGGTTCCTTTTCTTTTTTTCTTCATCCAAATCCAACAAATGGATATGCAATCATTTATGGTTTGTGGGGATTTTGGAGTTTTTTTCCCTAAGGGAGAAAGGCACAGCAAAACAGAGTTTTTGATTCAAATAAGCAAATCTCTTAGGCAAGAATTAGCTTTGTTGCCATCTTTTTATGAGTTTGGCTTCTCATTAGAGGCCATTACTCTCGTGAGATATCATACACCTCACAGACAATCTAGCAATGCCTTCTCAACCTTGATTGCATTTTTTTGTGTTTCCAAATTAATGTCTCCTCATCAAGATCGATTAAGAATGTTAAAAAGGGATAAAGGCTATGGTCTTACACTACAAATTGTCTCTAAATTGTGTTGTGGATAAAATAACAATGAAGATCGGTTTCTCCTCACATTCTCTAGCAGGTGAAAGTTGAACAGAAAAATCTAACTTGCATTAACCCCCCCAGATGATACAGGAGTTGAGGTAATGAACATTTTAAAGTTTTGTAACGTTTCATAATGCATATTTATGTGCTGATATAATAGCTTGAGATAAGGATATTTAATAACATTTTAAAATGCATTTGCCTCTTTATAGCAGTGGATTGGTAATACATTCCAAGATGAAAGCTATCATGAGCATACGTTTACCATAACCGCAACATTATTATTGTATTTAAGGCCAGGAAATTGAAGTTTGTGATTATTGTTTTAAACTTAAATGTTTCACACAGAATTTGTAATCAGCCTGATCATGATCCCTTGGGAATAAAGTGCAGATGAAAATAATGAGGGGGGGGGATCACATGTGAAAGAATCACCCTATTAGTCAGTGATGGAAATAATATTTTGACATGGCTTTTGTGTGAAACAAATGAATACTTATTAAAGTACAAATGATTACAGAGGGTGGAGGCTTTTGCTGCCCTCTCTCCAAACATTAAAACCGCACTTGGTAATTGGTAAAAATTGACCTCTCCATTTGGCAGAATGATATAGATGACAAAGGATGTTCTTTCTTTCTTTAGATTTGTCTTCTGGCTAATTCTGATTTCAGACTCACTTATTTGTTGCAATTCTCTTTCAGGATTAATTAAGAATTGCAAAAGCTAAAGCCTGCCTAGAAATCAACATCCAATATCTAACATGTAGCCACATAGCACTACTTCTCCCCTGCCTCCCAGATGATGATGATGATGGGTCTTACAAACCATCAAAGCAGAGTTCAGAGTAGAGGGAAGAAAAAGTCCAGTGTGCCAACTGTATCTATTCTGCTGGCAGATTGGCTCCACTAGATCTGGACCATTTTAGTAGGATTACTTATTGTTGGACCATACTGCTGTCATTATATTTTGGCCCCAGGCTGTGTAAAATGTCTCTGGTGTATGCAATGGGTTAGAGAGGAAATGCTCAGAAGAAACTGATGCAACTTTAGCAATACATTGTGATGTAGGGCCTGAAGGGGAAGAGCCCTCCCCTCCCTCCTTCCAACTGTCATCTTCTGGCCTGGAAGGGAGTGAAAGGACAGGCCCAATGCCATCGGGCCTGAAGAGGAAGAGTCCTCCCCTCCCTCCTTCCAACTGTCATCTTCTGGCCTGGGAAGGAGTGAAAGGACAGGCCCAACACCATTGGGCCCGGCCTCGATTAAGAAAAAGAGCCCTCACTCCAGTCCATCTGCCTCACAGGGAGAGAAGAATGCTGGACCTGATCCCCTCCCCTCCCCACCATTCCCTTCTCCTTTTGTGTCGTGTCTTTTTAGATTGTAAGCCTGAGGGCAGGGAACCATCTATTATCCCCTCTGTTGTAAGCCGCCCAGATTCCCAGTGATTGGGCAGCATATAAATAAATCCTATTGTTATTATTATTATTATTATTATTATTATTATTATTATTATTATTATTTGTTTGTCTATCATGCATGGCAACTAAGACATTTTGGAGGGGATTGTCAGTATATTTTTGCCCAGGTTGTGCAAAATGTCTCAGGTGCATGCAATGGGTTAAAGAGGAAATGGTGACTCAGAGGAAGCTGAAGCAACTTGAGCATGGAGATGAGTCATAGCAGGTCAAAGCTGCACAGTCACTGTGTCTACATGACAGAAAGCTGACGAAACACTAGCAGGGGGTGGATCAGAATCCTAGCTACAGTATGTATAAGGATGAATGCCCCAGTACACAGTGTGGTGGTGTGGATGTCGGTTGACAGCTGAGTATTATGCTGGTTTGTGTAAATATTGCTGCATTGTGATTGTAAATATTTGATGCAACTAAGATTAAAAGCCTCTTTGTAAGAACCTCAGCAGTTGTGAACTACTTCCAGATTTGGCAGCGGTGCTTGTCTTCCTGGCTGGCAGTCTTCTGCATGTGGACCCTAGCTCTAACAATTGTTCCATAGTAAAGGGAAAAAATTACCTTTGTGTACAGTAATTCTTGTTATCATTCATTTTATCTGATCATTATTCTTCAAGTAGAAGATGGAATGAACTTGATTTCTGCTGCTCCAGAGAATAGAACAAGAAACAGTAGATTCAAATTACAAGAAAAGAGATAGCCTCTGAAAATTAAAATTAATAATAGTGATGACTATGTTTAATTCTTACCGACCTCTCCCCATGGCTTGAGGTGGGGAACAACAAATTTTAATTAATGAGTTTAGCAGCTACATCCTAAACATATAGGTTGGATCCAGATAAAAGCATGCTCAGGGATGTCAGGGAATAAATTTCAAGTAGTTCAGTAGGAAAAAAAAAAAAAAAGGATGTGATCACACTTTAAAGTGCGTGGGTAAAGGTCTTATACAAGTGTGTGGCTGTGGTTGAAAATATCTCAGTGACAAGGTAACCATAATATTTTCATACTTAGAACTTTTTTCAGGATGTTCTAAAGGAAACTCCAGTGCAAACTACTGTTGAAACATTTTCATTATGCTGCTGAAAACCCGTTCATCCATGGTTAAAGATGCAATAAATGCTATTATGTGGCACCTAGTTTCTGAGGGACTTAATATAGCACCATCTTTAGAAGAGGCTATAAAAAACATTAATTAGATGTTTCTAGGCAAAGCCTCTCAGCCAGATGGCATATCTCCCAAGATCAACAAACAAGGTGGACAGCATACGGCAGAACAGATTACTAAGTAAATTAAAGTATTTGAGGTGCATGACACAGTGCTGCAAGATTTCGGCAATAGTTAAGTCCTATCTGGAAGCATAAAAGACACAGGACCATCTTGGCATTCCTTTGCATCACTATGCTTTTGTACATGCCACTTTGAACAAATCATTTGTTTAGCTTGTTTGTGGCAACAGACCAAAGGTTTCTGGAGAAAAAAAATGTTTGGCTTGCAGCATTGGGAAGGAGGACCAAACTAATTAAGCTCATGCTTTCTGAAATATAGAAACATTTGATTCTTGATTTCCTATTTCCAAATCCTTGCACTTAGTCTCCCATAAAAGACAACAAACATTTACTTGATCATAAAGTGTACTATTTGTTCTCCCAGCAGACACAACTGATTCCTCCTTTATATATTAAAATGTGTCCAGGCTGTGTTGTTCCTGCTTAATCTGCAGGAAATGTGAAGGTAGAACAAATGTTTTACCTACGTAAGTCCCAAAAGTTAGGTCCTCATTGTGTGTGAGCATAGCCTTGCCAGTAGGCAAATGGGTTTTAGACTCCTTGTTAGCAATATAAACAAATGCTAACATCTGTTCAGTAACACTAGGAGTGCATCCAGACTGAGTGACAAGTCCCAGATTTTGTTCCTGTTCTTTCCAATATTATACTGTGTTAAAATAAAAACCCCTTGGAGCTGGTGGTATAAAAAGTCTCTGAATATAACAGGAGCTGACAGAAAATACTATGGGATAAGCAAAAAGTATATGGATGGTCAAAATAAAATTGGAAATAATAAGAACATAATTTGGCACTTTCTGGTATTTTAAATCAATCTGGAAGCACCTAGAAAGAGTTATTTTGTACTTAGTAGGTCCAGCTGATACTTTAACTCTGCAACTGAAAGCTTAGAAAAGACTGGCAACTGTGAATGGACCAAGATGATAAACCTTCCTGTTACATGCTTGCTAGCACAGTTGTCACAGGTATTAGTATGTGAGGTGGGCCACACCTCTGCATTTTGAGTTCCTCTTATGCTTCTGTAATACATAAACATATGGAATCCATCTCCCACTGGCCTCCACAAGGACCCAGTTTGCTAGTTATAGGTAAATGGAGGCTCAACCACTGGATAGTTTCTGTAGTGTTAGTTGCTTAGGAGTCCAGTTTTACCACTTCCTGAAAGTGGATGGCAGAATTCATCAGCTAAATGTATCACTGATGGAGTAGAATCTCTGCAATTACAATGAATTTGGTGCCAAAAATAATGTACTTATTTCAAACAATCCCAGTCATTACCTTGAATGTACCATTTACAGACTGGAAAAAAAATGGTAAAATGTATATGGTAGGGCAGTAGCATTACTTGTGGGATGTGGGGGATGTGGACCACACTGAAATGCATCCCAGAAGAGGCATGACATCCAATCGTTCCCCCCTGCACCTGCACCTCCTTGCTGTCACTCATTGAATGGGCCCAGCAAGGAAGTGTGGGAGCAAGGTTGACCGGGTGTCACCCTTCTTCTGGGATGTCACCCAGTGCAGGTCGTGCCCCCCACACCCGCTAGTACTGCCACTGCTTATCCCACATTTCCAAGGTGTCTTGATCAACTTTGTGGTTAGGACATAGGGTCACCCTGAGCAGAGGACAGGCATTTACTGTCGCAGCAAAAACCTGTTATTGTTTTGTATGCCTTCAAAAGTCATTTCTGACTGATGCCAGGCTTAAGAGGCAACCCAATCACAGGGTTTCCTTGCCAAGTTTCTTTGGGGGGGGGGTTGCCATGGCTTTCAACATTTATTCTTTAATTTTCATTTTTTTCCTTTTTTTTTTTAAAAAAAATCACCATTTACCACATTTTCACTCTAACAACATGAAACTATGTATATGTAAACACATTTATTCTGTGTGCATGTTATTGTAATTTAAAAGTATAATTTTAATTTTGCTAGTTTATGTCCCAACTATTGTCCAAGAATACGGATAGCTGATCACACAGGTGTTTATCAGACGAGCTCTTAAAGAGGTACTATTCCAGTGTGACTCCTCTAGCTGCCTCCTGTTGCATGCTGGGATTGGCAGTTTTAAGGAGGGGTATTTAGAATTCTCAGGCAGAGAAGTTCAGCTTCTTAAAACTGCCAATCCCAGCATGCAACAGGAGGCTGCTAGAGGAGTCACACTGGAATAGTACCTCTTTAAGAGCATAGTGTGATAAACATCACAGATTGGTGAAGGTTTAAGGCAAAGCAAAAGTCCTCTGCAACAAAGAGAAATAAAACAAAGTTCCCAAAGTACCAATTCAAGGTCCAGTCGGAGAATGGTCAAGCAGTCCGAGGGCTAGGATTCCAAAGAGGCAGATTTAACAAGGCAGTCTGAAGTTCAAGGGTTCCAGGTAGTCAAGATGAGTCAGCAGTCTGAGAGTCAAGGGTTCAGGCCAAGAAGACAAAGGGAGAGACAAAAGTGCTTTCGCCAGGAAGCACAGTTTCATGAACACAGGTGCTTGCCGATTACAGAGAGTTTTTCATAAAGCCTCTGTGATCTGCGGAGGCATGCTTTCAGACCTTCTCTGGCTGAAGGTAGGTATGTCAGCTGTCTCCTCCTCCTCCTCCTCCATGTCTTCTGTGCCTGGAATCTCTGCTGGCAGGAGGCTTGGTTGCTGAGCCTCCTGGTAGACCACAGACTCTGCTGGAGCTGGCAGGGCAGAGCTAGAACCCGGCTCAGCTTCAGGCTCAGCCTCAAACTGGGACTCTAGCTCAGCCACCTCATCCTCTGAGTCCTCAGCCTGGCTGGCAACTATTACTATTACATTTAGTGATGTACGGGAATTATGATTTATGAGTAAATTAGTACAACATTTTTACTTAGGATTCTGTATGGGTATGGTATGGGAGGATGTTGATGGGGGGGGGGTGACACCATGAATGACTGCACCAGGTGACACCAACGCTAGTGACGCCATTGTGGTAGGGTAAAAAAGAGAAACCAAGAAGTAAGTGGGGACTATTAATAGAGTCAACAAACAAAGGAGGATTCGGATTTCCAAATTTGAAAATACACTTTGAAACAACTTGTATATCATGGTTAAAAGAATGGATTAGGTTAGAAAATGCAAAGCTATTAGAATTTGAAGGACTTTATTTGAAATTTGGATGGCCTTCATATCTCTGGTTTGGAAAAGCTAGGGCAAATTTGGCTTTGAAAAAAAATCACATAATAAGAAAATCACTATTGAGAGTTTGGGATAAAAATAATAATAATAAAAAGGAATGAATCCTAAAATCCCAAAATGGTTATTACCTCAATAAGGTTTTTTATAGGAGAGAATAAGGCAGTGTGAGAAACTGGATAACATATGGGGACTTATTAGAGGAAGACCAGAGAGGATGGAAAATTAAATAGTTAAATAAATTAAAGAAAGAAGGATTGAAAGTGAAAGGGTTGGAGCATTATGAACTAAGGGAAAGATTTAAGGATGATTTTTTTTAAAAAAAATAGCAGAAAATAATGGACTTTGAAAGTATAATTACTTCAGGAAACAATCATATTATAGCTTAATTATACAAAATGTTAGTGAGATACAACACAGAAAAAGAACAGGTTGAGAAATGTATGGTACAATGGGCAGAGAATGTAGGGTATAGTATTCAGATGAGAATGATATGGGCAGGAGAACTGAAATATATTTGTAGTTACTACCTTAAAGAAAGTTGTTATAAAATATTTTAAGTGTTATTTAACCCCAGATAGTTTAAGAAAAAAATGTATAAAGGGATAAGTGTTGGAAGTGTCAACAGAAGACTGGAACATTTTTTCCATCTCTGGGGATATGTAACAAAGGAGATTAACCACTGGATCATCTGGGTAATATAAGTTGCTTAGGGGTCCATTTATACCACTTCCTGAAAGGGGATGCCAGAATGCAACAACTAAAGGATTAATGCTTCTTGTTTCATAAACCTACCAAATAGTTTACCAGCAATAAAGTTTATAATGTAGCAGTTACAGGTGTAAACTTTTGGTATGTGTGGTTTAGGCTAGCAACAGCCAGTCACGAGCCAGCTGACAGTAGCCAATGAAATGCTGGCTGGAAGGAGATAAAAACCGCATCAGTGACAGTTGGAAGGAAGGTTAGACGGGGTTTGGTCTTCAGAGTGATAGGGTCTTGCTGGGTCCAGACCAGAGAGGGACAGATTTTTGAGGGTTCCAGGGAGGCAATCTTAGGGCTACAGTCCAAAGAAGAAGGACTTAGTTCCTTGTGTAGAACTCTAAGTAAAGGAGTTTTATTGAAGAGATATCCTGAGGGATATAGTTAGCCTAAGTGGCAGAGATATTAGTTTGGCTTAAGAAAATATTCTTTATAAGGATGGTGTGAGTGTCCTGAAAGATTGTAACATCGAGATTCTGTGAAGATTTGTATAAGGAAACCATTTTTATCACAGTCATAACTAAGAAGAAATGTTACCATCTGAAACAAGAAACACATGTGCCTGTAACAACAACTGTTTATTTACATTTATTCAACTAACTTTTGTTAGAGACATTTATACAATAAAGTTTTGATCCTGTTTTGGAAAAGGCTTGTTTACATCTTGAAGTACATCCACATAACCATTACAAAGCTCTGTAACAGAGATGTTTAAAAGGGGTCTGTTTTATTTTGGAGACAATCATACGGGAAGAAGGCCCAGGCTGCTGTCATCCAGAATGATGACAGGTTGATGGGTGATCATCGCTACAATTTGAAAGCCTTTCAGGCTATCACAATCATGGACCGGTTAAGCATGGGATAAGGATGGGGGAATGATCCTATCCCTATCCCATCCCCTTGTGAAAATCTCCAGTGACACAGACACACTTACCATTGTTTTAAATTGTGTCCAAGATCTGCTTTGTTCACTCTATCTCTATAAGCCATGAAAAAAAATCTAAATGTAACACAGAGAGAGTAAATCATTAATAGATAATGAGAGGTGAGAGATTAAATCCACAGCCTAGCTGCCTGGCCAGTGACTCCAGAGCCCAATTTGTGTATTTGAAAGTACTTTTAAGTCCTTTGTCTTGTGAACTTTAGTAGAGATTATTCTCCACAAGTGGCTTTTTTGTATAGTGTTCTTCATTTCTCAGGAGGAGATTTCCTCTCAGGATGAGCAGGTTCTATTTGACAGTTCCATTTAACCACTTGGAACTGAAGTAGAAAGGTCAGAAAAGACTAATTGCCTTCACTAGATGATGTTCTTAGGCAAGAATCACCAATCCAAATATAATTATCTTTTTCACATATTCGAAAGCTAAGTATCATTACTGAGGATATGTTTCTGGACTGTGGTTGAATTCAGATTGATTTTTCCCACATTTTCAATTCAATAAGTAGGTCTATCATGTGATCTCTGTGATACAACTTAAAGCAGATGATGTGAATAGCATAATTTATTCTTTCAGTCACCCCCATTGGTCTTGCACTCTTATTCATTTGGAGCTTGGAATAAAGAAACACCAGCAAAAAATAAGGAGTGATAAAATCCAACAAACCCCCCCCCCCTTAGAACATGTATTTAAGATTCCTTCAGTATTCCCAAGATATTTAATCTTTGACAGAAATTCACAGTTTACATTAAGGTCAGTGATTTAAAGCTTCAGTATACAGAACTGTAGAAAGCCAGTATGGTGTTTGGGTGTTGGATTGGGGCTCTGGACACCAGGGTTCAAATCCCCATTTAGTCATGGAAATCCATTGAGTAACCTTGAGTAAATTACACTGTCTCAACTTCAGAGGAAGGTAATATCAAAACCTCATATGAATGAATCTTTCCAAGAAAATCCCATGAGAGATTTGTCTTAGGATAACCATATGTCAGAGATTACTTGAAGAAACACGCAACAACAATGTAGAACTCTCTGAAAAATGCTACTAATTTTACATATCTCATAACACACAAATAAATAAATTTCATTATCATCATCATCATCATCATCATCATCATCATCCTCCTACTCTCCTGGAATTTGTGAGTGTTCCTCATCTGAATCACTGGAGGAAGTACGGTGAAATATGCATTTGGTTTCAATTAGAGAACATCTGAATAGCCAGTCAAGTCACTTGTACTCATTTATTAATGTGGAATCTCATACAAGATATGCCCAAGAAGAGCTTTAGTATAAACACAAAGCAGTCTAATGAGAGCAGAACTTCTGAAAATGCCAGATGACAACTGGACACAGAGTCTAGGTCAACAAGGTATGGCCAGACTCAGTATCCTGCTTCAACAGAAAAGCAAATCTACATGGCTCAAGGGAGAAAAAGAGCAAAGAAGGAAATTACAGTTCCTTTAGTTACAAGTGTTTCTAAGAGGGTATTTCTTTGCAAGGCCAAGGAGGTCAGCTAATGTAAACTATAGAAAGCAATTGGGCTAAAATGAGAACCATGAATCAAAGTTCACCATACATTCATATATAATTATTAATTCAAAGATCCCAAAATATTTTACTAAGTGAAGGGAAATGAGAAAGTAGGCTTGTAGTGAGCATTGCTAAAAGATATGAAAGCTCTAGAGAATGGAAGGAGTGGAGAAAATTGGTGGAGGGGAAAAACAATAGTCTCCCATTTTTTTTTTCTGAAACCAAAAATCCAAGAATCCCAAAGTTGGTAGTTGTGGTTCTTACTGTACATATTTCAGTTATTCCTGTTTTCAAAACCTCTGGCATTTCATTGACTTACTGTATTTTCTGGCGTATAAGACTATTTTTTAACCCAGGAAAATCTTCTCAAAAGTTGGGGGTCATCTAATATGCTGGGTGTCATCTTATAGGGCAGGTGCTGAAACTTCCAAGCCGGACTGGAGAATCTGCAGTCGCCGCATATGTAACTGAAGGGCAGAGCAAGCTGCAGGCGTCCGGGATGCCCGGGGTATGGAAAAAAAAGCTGTGTTTGCTATACCGCTCTGATAGTCTTGGAGACAGGGAGGGCTGGGCAGATAGGGAGAGCTGACCAATCCAAGCAGGCTTTGTATACAATACGTTTTTCTGCTAAATATCTGCATGTCATAAGCCTTTGAATTAAAATTACCATATTGAAATCAAATCTGATGGTTTTTTAATTTTTATTTGGTGTGCTTTGGAAGAGGGATAGTCTTATACAGCGACTATATCCCAAACTCTATATTTTAACTGGAAAAGTTGGGGGTCGTCTTATATGCCCAATCGTCTTATACGCCAGAAAATATGGTACTTACTAGGCTACTTGGACTAATAGAGAGCTTTTAAGCAAAATTAGTTTTTAAACCCTTTGAAATGCCCATTTGTGGATGTCAAGTAGGGAGGTGACTCACAAATGTTCTGCCTTGTAATAACTGTGTATATTGTGACCAGTATCCACTGGTAATTTCTAAGTTAGAATGTGAAGCAATCTCTGCCCACAAAACACTGCTGTTGTTCTGATTAATTGTGTGGGCACACTCTGTCTTGGCATCATTGAATAAAGGCAACAAGTTTTTACTCTGTTTTATTTTCAATCTTTGACCCTAAAAACATACTGTGGTGTTGCTACTGATGAGATTAAGTGTGGCATTAGCTTAAAATATGTTAACAGCAGTGACCGGCACACTCAAGCCTCCACTACAAAGGCTACTCCACACTAAAATCTAGCATTATCTGCTGTCAATATGTGGTTAGTGCTTCATGACACCACTGATTTTTCAAGAGGCTGGTGAATCAGCAGGTATCAAACTAAACTATGTGGTTCATCTGTTCAACACTGTAACTTCAATCTACCAGTGGGATTGTATGCACAGTCAGGATAAATGTTTCAACTGAAATAATTAGTATACTCAGCAATATTAAGCACTGGATTGGAGCTAAGATATTAAAGTGCTGTTTAGCAATGTTCATGTCTTGGAGTGTAAAACAAAATGACAACTTCTCCCATTCCATGTATAATAGTTTACTGGACTGACAAATGAATCTCTCGACATGGATAATGGCAGACCATCCTCCATGATACCTGGAGGCACCAAGCTTGGTTAAGGGGCACATGCAAACCATGTGGCACACAGCTGTGTTTTCCAATATCTAACTGTCACCTCCCAGCATATGTTGCTCGAGGTAACACTGGCCCTGAGGCATAGCAATGCCAAAGTTGCTTCCCTCCTCCTGCAATATAAGTTTAGCTTAAAGAAGGATGCATTTTATTGTATAATCAGGATATGGATGAAAATATTAGGACATACATTTGGAGATGTGTTAAGAAACTTTACACCTGTGAACTAAACAGCTGGGAAAAGTAAAGGTAAAGATCTAGTCATAATCATCTGTAGGGGGTGGTTTTCATCTGTTACTAAGCAGAAGAGCCAGCGTTGTCCAAGATCATGTGGCCAGCATGACTGCACCAAATGCTGTTACCTTCCCATTGAGAAGTGGTACCTTTTTATCTACTTGAATGTGCATGGTTTCGAATGATAGCTTGGCTGAAGCTGGGACTAGTGATGGGAGCTCATCCCATCATGTGGCATTTGGGCCTTGAACTGCCAACTTTCTGAACTTATGATTGTCAGAATTGGCAACGTAACCACTAGGCCACCGCATCCCTGTTGAGATAGGCATCTAGAGATGACTTTTGGAATAACTGAATGATCTGAATACTGCTGTTCTGTGTATTTTTAGTGAAAAAGTATGAAAAGATAGCAGGCAGGTAGCCTTACACACATGACTTCCAAAGAATTCTGCTTTCTTTTAACACTGATTTGAAGTTTCATAATATTAATAATATGTGTGTGTAAGAGAGAGAGAGAGAGGGAGAGGGAGATGCTTGCCTCAAGGCAGTATAGCTCAGTTGCTAATGTCGGTAATCACCTTGTCCCATCGAAAGGTCAAAAGCAAAAATGGATTTTTATTACTTCAAAACTGTAATCACAGTGGGGATTGCTATTCACCATCAATTCTGATTATTTTGTACCAGGACTGGGAGAATAAGTTCTTCTCATTTGCTGCACACAATCTAACCATGGGAACATTTTGCATTTATTGTCCTTCTATAATCCTTTGTTGGTTCTGATGCATTTTAGTGGATGCCTCCCTACCATTTAGAAATTAACAGTCTTGTTACACCTTTTCTACCTTATTAGACTGAAATTAGGATAATGGCTCCTGTGCCAGTTGGGGACTGAGAGTCTCTGTACCTAATTAAGTCTCGGTGTCAATCATCAAGGAAGAGAGAATCCAGCCAGAGTGAACTATAATGCAGTTCATATCAATGTGATGTGCATTTGTGTGTAATTTGTAACTTTAAAAACTTGGATGTACCAAACAAGCTCATATGGTATGGGTAAAATCTAACCCTTGCCACACACGTCTTGTACCTGCCATGTTCATTTGCTTCTACTTTTTATCCCCCCATCCAAACATTAGCTGTCCTACTATATGTGTCATTATAAACTATGTTCCTCTGAGTTGTATGTTTACATATAGCAACCTCATGAATCCCATACAGTTTGTTTAAGCAAAGGATATTCAGAGGGGTTTGCCATTGCCATTCTTTGTAATGTAGCCCACAACACCTGGTAATTCCTGGCAGTAGCCTCAAAGTGCTAACCAGACCTGACTCTCCCTAGCTTCTGAGATCAGATAGGATTTGGTGCCTTCATGACATTTTGCCAGAGTTGCTTTATTAAAAAAGATACTCTGCCTGTCTGACAGCACTTGTAGCAAACTAGATCATATCCATAACGTATGCTAAATATTCACAGTGTGACCTAACAGCTCAGTTCTATATCTGCCACTTCACTCTATGAGCACTCAAAAGTTCTATGTGGTGTGGTAACTGATAGCTGTTATGCTTGTACTCACTGTGTAGTGAATCTGCTCTATGTTTTTCACACTAAACGTTATAGGGATTTTCTAAGGTGCTGAACCTTATCCTTACTATAGCTTCTTGGAGACCTCCTTTAAAGGGTTCAGACTGGTGGGGAGGGGGAGCTCAGAAACGTGGATATCTCCTCGAAAGTTCAGGCTGAGCAGGGGCTGAGCAGATCTAGAGGGAAAAATTGGTCATTCCCAGTCTTTCCCAATTTGGCTGGAACCCCTGCTGTCCACACAACCTGATCCCAAGGTGGGCCAAACATCCATGGGCAGTCTGCAGTCACTATGATGCATCAAGATGCAATACTCATTTGATGTTTTTTTTCACCTGCCCCCCCTCCCCCATGCATACACACAATCACACAAACATACTGCCTGTTACTGCCAATAATATCCCTTGTTCGAGTCAGCTGGCATCACATTAGATTCCTGTGTGACTGGCCACACAGCATGAGCAATACACTACCCATACAGTGCATTGATGTACCCAGTGATACATTGGAAAGCATCCTTCCATTGATGAAAGGATCATCAATGTGACCCAACACTGGCAGAATACTACCTTGTCCTGGAGCATTCCTTAAACCTCTAGAGTAGTTCACCTATTTCCTTCCAACAGACATTTCTTCCTTTAACAAACCACAGATCTTTGTTCTCACAGAATCACAGAATCACAGAGTTGGAAGTTCTCACGTTGTATGTATCTATCTGGTTTAATATTATTCATCCGGTGAATTAATGTACATCAACAATATTGGGAAGACACTTTTCACATTGTAAATGCAGATAATCTCCCATTGAAGTTAGCAGAGTGATATTAATTGATTGGAGATTTGTTTTGTACATATGCGCGCACACACTCTTTTTTCTCTCACACACACACGTATACACCTACAGTGCACAATTTCCCAATGCAAAAATAATGAGGCAAGAACCTTTCAAAACATTTGAGCCTTGATCATTGCTTCACCCAACAAACAAAAATATTGTCTTCTTTGAGAAACCTGAATAATAATGGCAGTTTTTATCCATTTGATTTAATAGGTACAATCATACTCTACATCATGGATAATGATCATGGATATGAGGTTTCAGGTAATTAGCTCATAAGATACAATTTTTTGTAAGCAATAGGATTGTGAGGTTTATAGTAGAAGGACATGGTTTTGTTTGTTTGTTTACAATGCACTTTAACTATAGGAACATCCCTGTGCTAATACATATAATATTAGACTGAAATAAAATACCATAGTGAAATATACTAAAGTATATTATAATGATATAGAAAACATAATTAAAGTTTCATAAATTGTATAAGCTGAGGAATTTCCAACTATAGGGAATGAAAATATAAACAAATATAACCTATATTGGGACACTAGTCAAATAAATCAGCTTGTCTTTTTTCAATAGCCATGGTAATACCATCTGTGGCAGCAGCAAGTAGTGGTACCAACAAAGGGAAGAGATTCCTCCTTTTCTCTCACTTGGACTATAGGTCATTCTTAGTAATCCCACTTGTGCATTCATTACAATTCAGTTTACAGAGCTTTCCTGGAAGAGACTGATGTTCATGAAGTATTTTTTCAGGAAATCCATCACCTTAGCCTTCATTGCAGTCTCTCCTATCAATACCAATTTAGGGAGATAAATCCTCACTTATTTTATTCTTATATGAGAGAGTGAAATGTTCCAAACTGTTGTCCCTTCTAAGCAAAATCATATTCTTTGCCCGTTTTTCTTTTCTTATTCTCTCTCTCTCTCTCTCTGAATTCCAGAAGAAATTCATGAAATTACCTTTTTCTTAACACAAACTTTCTTTGCAGTACATGCAAAACATATGCAGCTTTCTGTGTGGTACACATTTAATTGTGTTTAATATATATATCTTCCCACTCTTGGGGCAAAAAAGGAAGGAAATTCATTGATGGCTGCCTCTTTTTTTCTTGATGGAGTCTTTTCTTATTGAAGACAATAAAAAATTCAAATATTCTTCACTTTTCTATTATAATCAATGGTGTACTATAATCAGCATTATAATTTTCAATCTTTCATTCTTTTTTTCAGTTTACATAGTAATAATTTAATCCAATAATGCTATGCAAATCACTTTGTTTTAAAAGTCAAAAGTAAGCCACCATAAATTGCTACTTAATGATAAGTAAACATTCTGTAGGAATTGCATAAAGTTTGCATTCTGCCACTATAGAAAAATAATTAAGTACCTTTATAAAAGAATGCAAATATATCTGAAGTTATTATGCAATCAAATGCTAAAAGGAAGGACATGTGTCATGAGAAATGCTTTCAAACTCTTATCCTCCCCTCCCTTCCCCATTGCAATCAACCACTATTAGTAACTCTGTTTGAGATTTTGAAGAACAAAGACAACCTTTTCAATAATGAACATATTTTCCACTCCACTGCTCTCCATTAACTGGCTACCATTAGTGGCATTATAGAATACCTCTCTTCTTTTCCAAATGCTGATATGCATTTAAATTGTGATATTTTGGCTGCAAACCTCAGCTGCCTAGAGAGAAAAAGAGGAAAGGGTGAGAGTGACTGAGTGAAAACTCATTAATTCTATTAATTCTATTGTACTTAACTGTCGAGGATGGTCTGTAAGGAAAGTGCCATTTCTGGGTCAATGGACTCTTTTTTTTACCATTAAAATATCAAACATAGCAAACTCAGAGAGATTTAGAGGTAGAAAGAGGGGGAGAAAGGAGAGAGAGAGAGAGAGACAGAAATGACTGAATCCCCCTTCCCCTTATGATGTTTAATTTAAGTTATACAACAGGTTCTTGTCATCTGCTGGAGTTTTGGCTCAAGAATCCCCATGGATAACAAAATACTTAGGTGTTCAAGACCCATTTTATACAATGGCATAGTAAAACGGCGTTGCTTGTATAAAATGGAAATGTTATTTTTACTTTTTGGAATTGTGTGGTTTTGTAAAATATAGTATTTGTCAAATATTTTTAAGCCTTGAATCCATGAATACAGAATCAAGGCATAAGGCAGGCTGACTGAACATTGAACTGTATACATCACCAGAATGACCATACTGGATGCAGATTTCAGTGAGAAGTTCCACCATGAAATAATTGACAAACCTTTTAACATTACTTTGCCATTTATTATCATTGACAGGAACTTTGGGGTATTTTCCATCATCTTCTCATTTACGATGTTGTTCTCTGACTCCTTCATTGTTTTGGAAATACAGACTCAATGTGCATTCAATTTCATAAACTGGATTTTCTTTTAAATATCATGCTTAATCATTTGGTGTAGATTAATAACTAACATCATTACATCTTGTTATTAGATTTTAAATTTTAATGTGCAACTTTAAGGTTTATCATGGAGGGTAACAAGAAAAAACAACTATAGCATCCAAACTGTTATACTAAGCAAGTTTTAAAGTCTTTCCAATAAAGTCCCACAAATGTGATTTCAGATCATTGCTCTCTACAATTTTACAGAACACAGCACTTAGGCTGAAACAAAAGTAACTTGAATTAGTGTCTGCTACCGGGGGGAGGAAAAGTGATTTCCATTTTTAGCTTTTTTAAAATATATGCAGCATGTTCATGCAAGCTTTCTTTGGATAAGGTTTTGCAACCCAGCCCTGGAGTCACCATGACCAAGAGTCTACATCAAAGAGACTGATGATAACTTTATGGTCATGGAATTATGCAGTAGTTGCACAGCACTGACTTGTTATTGAGTTGTGATGCTAGACAATCAAATGGGCAGGAACATAATGTAACATTTCACCAGGATATTTACGTAGAAAACAGAAGCAGTTGGCTTCTACGGTAGAGAGAGGTGTACAATTTGTCTCATAGCTTTCTAGTGTACTTCATAGTTAATCATGGGAGACAAGGTGTGTTCTGTAACCTGGCTTGTGCGGTGAGCTTTTTAAAAGGGTGTTTAAATCTAGACAACAGGAAAGTGATTATGTTTTTATTGGTAAATATTAATAAAGATTATTGGAAGGTAAAAGGGTGTTTAAATGGTATTTCTTTAATCAAGCTTGTACAAGCAAGTTGTACAACACAACCAGGAGTTACACTGATCAAGTGCCTCAAGCGTGGTTTCTTCTTCTTAACAATAATGACATTGTTGTTGCTTCAGTAATATCCAAAGGAATACCATGTGTGGGAAAAGCTGAGCTTAGAGTGTTTTCTTATGGGATGCTCTGAAAACAAGCATTTCCTACCAGTAGAAATTACCCTGCACTGACATCCCGTAGTGACAGCATCCATGATCACAACATATTTCCATCAGCAGAGAAGGGAAGGGATGACTTTATCAATTCTTTCTTCTTCTGAATACCTTTTTGCTCTCCAAAAAATCTGTTCTGAAGTATTGGAACACCCTCTGTAACAGTGTTTGGAGCTTCAGAAGAAGAGATATTGAGGATCCTGTGCTGAATCAACAGGCTTCTGGAAATCAGAAGAGCTTCTGTCTTCATGAAAGGCTAACTTAAAATTCAAGGTTTTAGGATAACTAACATCATGCCAGTGTCTGACCATTAGTATAACAGAAACTGCTTTCCCTCCCCTCTCCCCATCCATCTGTGCAAAAAAGGTGGTTCCAAGTCCTCTGAAACAGTTTTTAGGAGGTGCATTATGGTCTACTCAGGGAAATATTTCTCCTTCCAGTTCCATTGACAGATGGGTTCCATCAGCAAAATTACCTGCAGACCATAATTATTATCACCTGCATGACTGGAATTTGGCAGTGCCATGACTTCCTTTTCCAAACCTCTATTTAGTATTCTCCTTATTTGTGTATCTTAAAAATAAATGGCATTATTATCTAGATGTGGAGAAAACAAGTGTCATCCTAACAGCTGCTCTTTTTCCCCCCAAGCAGTTTTTCAGGGCTCAACCCTATTTCTTTAAGCTTTGCTAAAGGATTCTGAGAAATGCAGGTCTAAATTTGCTTCACTTCCATGGTAACTGAATGACTATTGACAGCAAAGGCTCATGTCCATTCTCACTGGAATTCATTTGGCAAAGTTCAGTAACACCGGGCAACAAAGGGCTTGTTTGGTTTGTCTGTGAAACTGTTTGTAACCACTTTTGTTTCAATTCTTCTATGTACTGCTTTAGATTTCTGGATTGCTTGTGGATTCTCATTCTGTCTAACTGTGATTTCAAAAGCTCATCTTACCCAGTGAATTGACACAGCTGACAGTTGTTAAATATCTGCAAAACGTGTGTGTTTTCATAATGCATAAAAGCAGGGTGGGAGGGAGTCTCACCTCCCAGTCTGAAAGTGAGATGAGAATGCTGTTAGGATTTTGTTTGGAGGGGGACCTCAAAATGTGATAGACAAATCACCATAACTGTGAGAGTAGCAAAGCTAGATGTCATGCTTCAGCAGACCCCACATAGCTGAAGGCTATAGGTGGAATCCTGTTAATGACATGAATTACTTGAGAGTTATTATGTGTGAGTCTTTCTTTCTTTTTTTGAGAGGATGATGCACATATTCATTACTTTCATGTTCAATTTCAAAACATCACCACTGAAAATATTTAAGCCCTGGGGTGCTGCCAGGGAAGAGAGATGATCAAGGAGTGTCTCTCCCGGAAGCAGTTCTGCAGATGAAGGAGGAAAATAGAGGTTGATCTCCTGTATGTAGATGCAGGATGACAACCTCAGTTCTGACTCTTAAAAGTTGCCTTCTGGGAGTTGGAACAGCATGGAGCTACATGGGTGGAGTGTTATGCTTCACATTCCCTAATCTAGGGTCATAGCCTATATCAAATGGGGCCCATATGAACAGACAGTTCATTTCAGCAACTCAGAAAAGATTGGTTTTCAGACACATTGGCTGTTGGTTTTGACATAAAAGGCCGTAAATGGTTTGGAATTAAGATATGTGAAGGGTCATTTCCTTGCATACAAGACTACTCAAAATTAGATCTCCTCAACAGAAACTCCATACTGTGTAAGGCTCAGTGTTTATGTACATGTGACAGGGCTTTCTCTGTATCAGCATTAGGAATTTAAAGATGATTTAAAATGTTTGTTAAATTGTGAGAGAGTGTGTTTCTCAATTCTCAAGTGTCAGAACTCCCTGATAAGATGAATCCTGGACTGGTAATAGTCTTCACAGTTCAGGATGTATTACTGTGTGTGTGTGTGTGTGTACTTTTTTGTGGCCACAAAAAATGGCCAAAAAACCCCATGTTTCCTTGGGAGGAGATGTTAATTTATGTACCAAAAACAAAAAACAAAATAAAAAAAATAAACATTTTTTTCAAAAAAATGCTGTTTCCTATAGTGAAAATTATGTTTCCTGTCAATAAAGGTGTGCTTTTTGCACAGAGTATATCTCAAACCACAAATAGTTTTCAAAACAGGTAGTTTTCAAAGACCTTTTTACGGTGCTGAAAAAAAGTTGTAATTATCCATTGTGTCTTTCAAGTATGAAGTTAGCAAAATATTCCATCCCTAAGCAGCACCCTGATTATAGAACTCACTGCTAAGAGAATTTATTATGGCTCCATAGCTTGTCTTGATATTTTAACTGTTTGGTTTTAAATGATTTTCAAGGAACATTTTTTAGGCGGGTTACAGACTGCCATTTAGGACACGCTCTGTGCATCCTAGGGTTAGGAAGGGGCGTGCTAGGGTTAGGAAAGGTTGCCCCTTCCTAACTGGCCCCGTTCCCAACATGCGCAGAGCATGTCCTAAATGGCAGCGCCCATCCACATGGGCACTGGCATTTTTACGTTGTGGACGTTGTGAGTCCAGACATGGCGCGGCGGAAGTGACGATGTGAGTGCGGGCCTCACGCCACTTCCGGGGGCCAAAAAGGAGCGCTGTTTCGGCGCTCCTTTTTCGCTGCGGCCTGGAAGCCTTGCGGTCTGGCCGCTGGGACTTCCCGCTGCAGCTAATGGCCACTTGAGGGCGGTCTGTAATGCGCCTTTGTTTGTTTTTTAAAAGGTTATATATTACCGTATTTTCCGGCGTATAAGACGACTGGGCGTATAAGACGACCCCTAACCTTTCCAGTTAAAATATAGAGTTTGGGATTTACTTGCCGTATAAGACTACCCCTCTTCCAATGCACACCAAATAAAATTTTTAAAAACATCAGATTTGATTTCAGTATGGTGATTTTAATTCAGATGCTTATGACATGCAGGTACTTAGCAGGAAAACTTTGATTGGTCAGCGCTCGCTGCCTATCCAGCTCTCCCTGTCTCCAAGACTATCAGAGCGGTAGTGCAAACATGGCCCTTTTTTCCATGCAGCTTGCTCCACCCTTCACTTACACCTTCCTGGTGAGGCGCCCCCTCACTTCATCATCAGGACCGTGTTAAGTCACTTCTTTATACAAATCCTAGTGAGTGGATTTTCTTCTACCATACTTGTACAGCACCGCCCTTGCTGCTTTCATACGGTTGCCACATATGGTGGGGATGCAGCCGCGGCCGTTTTTGAGCTCCCCCCACCATATGCGGCGACCGCAAATTCTCCAGTCTGGCTCGGAAGTTTCACCACCTGCCCTATAAGACGACTCCCGACTTTTGAGAAGATTTTCCTGGGTTAGAAAGTAGTCTTATACACCAGAAAATACAGTAAATGTTTTTTTAATCTGTTCTGAATCACTGTAGGAGTTGCAATAGGTTGAGAAGAAATATATTATCACCATGAATTGGCGAATGAATGAATGGACACTAGAACTTTTTTTTTAAAAAAAAAAACTTTTGTTCATGAACATTTTCCATTTGTCCATATATTGCAAATATGGCTTTTTCAGTTCTGTGAATAGCTTAGTTCTATCTCATCCTCCAGTTGCTCTACAGAGAGATTAATACGCCAGAATCCCATAACTGGCATATTAAGGTGATACAACTACCGTGATATTGGTTGTGGCAGCAGAAGAAAAAAGTTCAAGGCAGTGCATAAGCAATGAAGTACCTAACACTTTGAAAAACAGGCTGCTCAGTATTGGTAGATTTTGTTTGCTCACTGTTTCATGCCCCTGGAAAATAGTGTGACAGCATAATTCCAGTCATAGGATAGGTGTGCTCCAGGGCTGCATATCTGCACTACAAAAATAAGGCAATTTGACACTGTTTTAGGTGTCATGGCTCAGTGGAATGGAATTCTGGGATTTGCAGTTTGGTGAGATATTTAGCCTTATCTGTCAGAAAGCTCTGGTGCCACAACAAACTAGAAATCCCAAGACTCCATAGCATGGAGCCATGACAGTTAAAGTGGTGTCAAACAGCTTTAATTCTACAGTGCAGATGGAGCCCAGTTCAGTGGAATACAAAGTTTCACTTGTGTATTTATATCAACAACCTTAGAATGACAGGAATAACTTTCTGCTGTCCTGGTTGCAGTAATATTGTGTGTATTGTGGGGGAATGAATCATGTCTATAGGCCTACAAGGTTATAAACCAGCTCACCTGTCTGCTTGGAGGGGTAATGGTTACCCCTTTATGCAAGCATGTAGAAAGTTCAACAACTGGCATAGCCTGGAGCCACATCGGTATAACACCCTGTTAAAATTTCAAGCATATGCTGCTATACTTCTGTTTATACTAGCATTGAAAACAACAACAACCAAAACACCACCTTGCATACTTGTTGTAGCTAATGAGACAGGGGGGGGCGGGGGGGTTGTGAATATTTCAGTAAACTAGCTTTTTAATGGGGGAGCCAGAGGAGCGCTTTTCCTGCAATACTCTGATGTCTTGCTTTTTATGCCTACGGTAAAACAAAAGGAGCCGAATTGAAGCTTGAATGTTTCTCACATCTTTTATAGAAATTGGAAGAAATCACCAGTTGTTTTGACAGGCTTTGCTAGGAAGAACCGTTTCCAAAGTGCATCTGTCACTTATTGGATCAAAAGGATAGGTTCTGGAAACAACACGAGCTGTTATTCAGTGCCTTGATCCAATTTCATCTCATGATACTTAAGTAGTGATGGCAATTTATGTTCCATGGGTGAAAGCCTCATTGATTCAGTGACAGCAGCTTCTGGGAGTTGACAACTATCCGCCATTGTTTTGGACAGCAGACAACTGTGCTAAGAGTAAATGTTTTCTTAGTGACAAAGCATCTGCTTTTGCGTTGTATTGACCATCTGTTATAAATTGGTGATGCATACTGCTTTTTAAATATATATATATATATATATATATATATATATATATATACACACATCCATCCTCTGGTGTGTAACTTTTCCTGTTCTTATTCCTCCCCACATCATTTTTCACTGCCAGTGTATCAATGAGCTTAATTTTATTCGTCTAGTATCCCATACTTTTATTTTATCCTTTGTGATTTTAGGACCTCCTAGGTGCCAATAGTAAAAAACAGTTTCTGCAGTTGAGTGGTTTTCCCATTTGTACTGTTTATTCATCAATATTTTTAGACTGACCCTCCCTTCAAAAAGTGCCATCAAGGGGATGTACTCATGAAAGGATAAAAAGAACAGACGAACCAAACAGTAGCGGGGGGAAAGGACAGGGACATATTTGTACAATAAAACTAGGGATTTCAACATTGTTAGAAATATTGATATGATAAAATCCTATAAGTTAGAAGGTCCTCTGTATATCATATCCACAATATATAAACTATGCCCACAGCTTCCTGGCAGGTGGGACTGTGCTGGTGGGTTTTTTATAGGGGTGAATCAGATTCCCTCACCCTGTTTTGTTTGTTAAGAATGCTCCAAAATGTTGTTATAATTATTATATTATTATATTAAATGGGGACTCAGGGCAGCTTGCAATATTTTTTAAAAAGTACAATTTTCAACTTTCTTCATAAATGTAGTAAAAGGATTGTGACTTTAAAAAAAATCAGAATGTTGGTCAAATAAAAAACACACTGAAGCCCAGGATTTTGAATACATAGGGGCTGTCCCGATTGGCCTAAAAGGCCAGCCTGGGGGGGGCAGAGTCGGGGTGCAGTATCTTGATGACACATGCCTAACTCTGCCCCCAGGATGCCCTGATGCTGCATGCCACTCCAGATGGCACGCAGCATCATGACACACCTCCGGTGCTGCATCCAAATGATGCAGCACTGAAGGGGCGCCATACAGCTGCTTTTAGCAGCTCCTTTTTGTGTCCTCCAGAGGCCATATCGAAGCTGCGGCGTGAGGTTGCTGCAGCCCGGATCTGGTTGAAGAAGTATGTACAACCCCTTAAGTGGGTATTCTACAGGAACTACATAGCTATGTTTGTATAACTAAGTAGCATCCCTAGTCAAATCCACACTCCCAACATACTTTACCAGGCAACAGGCACACAGAGAAGGTCTGTTCTATTGGTGATTGGGTGTGTGGATGGGTGACATTTTCACCCATGCTCCACCAGTCACAACTCCTTATCACAGACTCACTCACTGGTGAGAGGGGAACAGAAATGTCATCTACAGTGCTCTCTGATCAACAGCACAATGGGGCCCCTCTAGGTGCAGCTGAAAAAATAAGTTGGAGGGCAATTATAGTCTTGGCAATAGCTATTGTGAAAATGGAGTTGTTCTGGATGAGTAAGTCTAGGTTACACATTCATAACTGTGATTTGAAAATGGCAGCCTTAACTCTTAAAAAGTTTGGCCTGGAATCCTCCTGTTTCAGTAGTTTGTGGTACTAAATTAGAAATTTAAATCCACCCACCATCCAACCCCTGATATAAGTGGCTTTTCTTGTTTCATAACTATATGGCATATGCATACATCGTTGTCTTCTCCATGCTGGGAATAGCTTTTAATATGTGAATTTGACAATTTTTTGGTTCAGTTTTGGTAAAAAAATACAAATACCAAGAAATCACAAATTCCTTCACATGTTTGGTGGAATGAGCATGCCTTCGGAGGAAAAGAAAGAACAAGGGAATAAGTCAAACTGACAGGTTTCACCCTACCACTCTTTTTAGAATAATTTTCCAAGAAAGAGATAATGGTGAGTGCATATAGCAGTACAATGTAGGAGATAAAAATGAATACAGAATCCAATCAAATGCAAAAGTTCCAATCAGTGTAGGAATGACCCACTCCCTGCTAGTTGGTGTTATACACTGGAGCAGGTTACACTCATGCTGATTAGATCTTGTTCATTTGATTGGGTTCTGTATTCGTTTGTGCTCTTCGTAGTAGTAGAACAAACCCACTGCTGTCTCTTGAATTCTTTAACCTTTTGGACTCCTTTTATTACAACAGTTCTTTCTTTCATCTCTCTGTACTCAGGATATATATACTCTATCAATTAAGTGCCCACTTGGGCCCAAGGTGAAAACGAAGAGATGAATACAATGGCCTGAGATGCACATTTTAAATATCAGCTGTGTGAAAAGAGAAGGGATATGATCAGGAGCAGATCCAGAATGAATATTGAGGAATTCCTGAAAAGCACTCCTCCTCATCCTGATGCCAATATTAGACTTGAAAAAACAGTTTCTATTGAAACCAAGGAAAGATTCTTTCCTTGGGGTAACATCACAACGGGGTGCGATTTGAGCAGAATTTTAGAATCCCGTCTAAAAGAATCAGAGAGTGAGAAAGATGGGGAATTGGATAGTTCTAGCATCAACTTCCAATATTAATTGCTTATACATTTAAGATTTTATACAGTTTACCCCTCACCCCCCAAGTGTGAGGCAATGGCTACAATCCAACATCATATAAACATACTATAAATATCCTCATGAGAAGATACACTGCAGAAGCATTCTACAAATGTCATGCAGAACATTAACGTGTGCAACATAGCAATGACTGGGTGTTATTACACAATGTACAATCACAATACAGAACCACAATGTGTAATGATGTTGTATGTGCAACTCTTCTTCGGCAGCTGTCAGCAGGGTACGGATGCTGTGCTATGGTGAATAATTTGTCACACATGGATATACCAGCCAATATGATTTCTACACTTTCCCATACTCATTAGGGCTGTGCCTCCCCCCCTCCCCTTAGGACTGGAGCATGGCTTTGGTGTGGCTTCCAGCCTCTTAAGAAACGGCCTCTTAAGAAACATCATTTAAACAGCATACCTCCAATGTGATCCAAGGCAGCTTTAGTTTGGCCTGTCTGTTCGGACCCAACATTATTTTTGCAGTGTAGCAACAGCCTGTGTTCATTTTACTTAACAAAGAGAAAGATATAGCCACAGTATGGGAATTGTGGTTTGCTTTTAAAAAAAAATTGGAAACAACTCAACTGATGCTTCTAATTTTCTAAAAGCCCATGCAATAAGGCAGGGAGCTATTGTCATCTTTCAGGCTGTGAAGACTACCCGTAAGGGGCGGCTTGCAGCCGCCTCCAACTGCACCCGATTGGGGCAGCAGCATGCTGTGGCCCCAATCTGGCTTTCCAGGGCACAAAAAGGAGCTGCAAAAAGTGGGTCCTTTTTGCACCCTGGAAGGGGAGCGATAACCATGCCACCACAGCTTTAAGGTGCAGCACCAGAGGAGCACTGTGAAGCTGTGCGCTGTGTGGAGTGGTGTGTGGCATTATGCCACCATGGCACAGAGTCAGGGAATACATCATATGGATGCCACACCCTGACTCTGCCCCCAGGCCAGCCTTAATTACCAATCTGCACAGCCTCTACCTAATCCATTTGATCAATTTATGCAATTTGTGCACAATATGTTCTCACAATTGTGGAGACTCTTGAGACCAGCAAAACATATTTAGTTGTTTTTGCAGGCAACAAGACAAATGAGGACTCACTTTTACAAAAGGAGGAGGTTATTTGCAAAGCTGGTAAGAGAACAACTTTCCAAAGCATGGATGATCTAAAATGGGAGAGTTCCTATTTTAAACCTCAAACACACAGCAACTACTCACAATGGCAAAGAAGCATTATCATACCAGCCTTCAGCATGCCAGGCATACAAACAAATAGTGCAAGAGCCATTTGCTGCTCAAAAGATGCACAAGCACAGCACAGGCACCAAATGTACAGAACTGCTCTGAAAGCCTTGCAGGCTTTTCAGCACATTACCCTAGGGGCTAATGGACTGGAAACGGTTTACAGTCCATTAATAATTTAGTCATAACTTCAGCATCATAGAACTAGAAGGAACCTCCATAATTGTCAATCCATCATATTGCCCCAAGACAGGATTTACATACTCAAGCCATCCCTGATCAGAGATGTATTCACCATCTCAAATACAGGTCATACTGGATATTTCTTTATTAGTCTACTCTACTCCAGAACCACATGCTTACCCAATATGTGTCCCATCAGCTTTGGACCTTTTCACACTACACAGTTATAGTGCTATGGTTCTATTTTAACCACAATAACAACATCCTGTGGAATCCTTAGTTTATAAATTCCTGTAGCAGTACAGAAGCTGATTGGTTGAAAATTCTAATTCTAATTTTCCCTAGAAACCAAGTCCTAGAATTCCATAGTGTGAAACAGCCCCTGAATATAATTCATGAGCTATACATCATGGGCAACCAGCTACACAGAAAGCCTCCTGGTTTTTCTGTGTAGATATGAATGGGAAAGAGATTTATCTGTTTCAGAAGAAACAGTTCATGGCTATATTTGCTTGGGTATGATGCATGTGGAGATGAGGCATTCAAAGAACTTTCTCTAGAGGTACTGAATATTTGTTGGCTTAAAAGCCAAAATGGTGATGGCTAACCTACCCTTCCACACACAATTTTCATTCACACAGACAAGCACACCTTTGACATGTACACACACACACACACACACACACACACACACACCTATACAGCAGACAAAAAGGCAATCCTTTCCAGCTCCCCCACACATACCCTAAACACTGAGGTGAGAAGCATTTTCTATGTCTGCATGGGAACATTTTCTTCAGTACTAAACAGGGTGTCACTGATGAGAAAGAAAGAATCCTTTCTTGGTGAGTAGGCAGATGAGTCAAGGTCTTATCACTGATCACTGCTCAGTGCTGGAGTAAGGTTCTCTCCAAGGCAGAGGAGGAAAACCTTTCTCTTATTGGAGTATCTCTTTGCACTTACATAATGGATTTTTCTGTCTCAAAAGAAAGAAAGAAAGGGAGGGAGGGAGGGAGGGAGGGAGGGAAAAAGCTTAATTTCTTTCCCTGCCTGACATGGTGAATCTTTTCCAAATAAACAGCTATTATGTCATAGGAGCATATTCACAACTCAAGGACCAGGGCAAAGGTATGACTGCATGTGATGCTGCCCAACTTACCAGACCAGCCAATTTGTGGGGAGAAAGGAAGGCATTAGGAGGCTGTCTAGTGTCCTGCCTTTGCCACCGGCCCAGCTACTCCCATTCAGAACTTTGGAGGGGTTGGCATGGCCCTGATTGGCTGGCTGGGGCCACAGGGGAGGGACTTCCAGTGCTGGTGGGAGAGGGACTACAGGTCCCAGCATGTCCGGCCGCAGGAAGGGGCAGACTTCTGGCTGTTCCCAATGGCCTGGGAGGGCGTAAGAGGAGGGACTTCCTGCCCTACCATATTGATTGGCAGGTGAGGCCACATTAGGCCACATGGCCTTTTAGCCAGTACCATTCTAGCTTGGATCTCTGAGCCTGCAGCACTGGGCTCAGGAGATCTAAGTGAAGACGGGGAGCAGTACGGCAGTGGCAAGGATACCGTCAGCTGGGTTCAGGCTGGAGGACAGGCCTACCTTGGCCCACCTCTCGGGCTGGGCTATGCCGGTTTGATGTTGGCAATCAGGTACCAACCTGGCTGGTGGATTGGGCCTAGCAAAGCAAGAGGCCCTGGTCCTGAGGGAAGCCTCTTCCACACAGGCCCCATGTTTGGTCAGTCTGCCATACCCACTCCCAAGGCCATGGAGTCAGGGTTGAAAGAGGTAGCCTGCAGTTGGAGCAATGCCTACACAATCAAGCAAAGAAGAAGAAGAAGAAGAAGAAGAAGTAGAAGAAGAGCTTCAAGGCCCACTACCAGGATCCAGGCTGGGCAGCTGAAGAAATTGTGGGCAGCCTTGGCCCCTGGTAGTAGAAAGCAGTGGCCTGTGCCTGTGGCACCCCCTGATGTTGCTGCTGTGGCTACACCAGAGCCCACCACACCCCCACAAGGGTGCTGCTTCAGCCATGCCAGGAGGTGAGGAGCTGCTAGTGGGCATCACTCACACCTTCTCCCCTTTGGTTGAGCAGGTGGTCCTCCTGAAAGCCCTGCCCCCACTTGGGGTGGGCTCAATCCTGGCACTTGCTGGAGGAGGGCTGATGGAGGGCTCGATCAGCCTCCACTTCCTGCAGCAGCTCCTCACCACCACATCTAGCAGCAGCTACAGCAGTTCTTCTAGCCACAGCTCTGTGACCAGTTTCACCTCTGGTGCATCCCCTGCAACTGACAAACAGAGGAAATGGTAAAGGAGGAGAGGTGTAAAGAAGAATAAGAAGTCTCAGATCAGAGTTGCCAATGGCAGCAGGGATGGGATGGTGAGTCCTCTGATCAGGGATCTGGGAGGGATGACTATTGATCAGAAGGAGGCAGCACCCCTGGGCCACCCTAGTGGGCCATAAGGAGCAGGAGGGCCTAAGTGGGGTGTGGGGGGATCAGCAAGCCTCAGCTTTCAACACTTTCACTGATGACAAGGACTCCCCTAGTATCGATCTTAGCAAAAAAAAAAAAAAGTCAGGGAGAAGATCCTCAAAAGCTACTATGTCAGTGTTTTTGCTTTGCTCAAACCTAATGGGTTAGAGGGATAGACCTACACCTCCAAGCGCAAGGGGAAGCAGGAGGCAAAAGTTGTCCCGGTTGAGTGGTCCTTCACCAACTTGAAGGTGGGTTACTCTGTTTTCATGGGAGTGGTCCAGATGGCTTATCCTGAGCGAGGTTGGCACCTCTCCAACCACATGGCCAACATCATAAAAGCTAAGGTCTTAGTGGGTAAGGTGGTAGCCATTGAATTTGAGACAGGTTTCAGGAAGCGGGTGTCATCAATGACAAACTTTGTCTGCTTCTTGTGGGTCCCCACATCCAGGGGAAAGGGGCTCCGTCCCGGTCTTCAAAATGAGCAGGGAGGAGGGATTCCCACAGGCTCATATGCTGGGAGTTCAATTTGGGGAAATGTGTCTGCTCCCACTGCCAATTTGAGCACAACTGTAAGCTTTGCCTGGGCCCCCACACCAAACTTGCTTGCCCCCCCCCACCAGTCCCAGCAGCCATTTCACCTTGGATGGCCCAGCCCAGCAGCCTCTGGAAAGAAAGATGGAGCCTCTGCCTCAGAAACAGGAGGGATGGGGGGGGGTCCAAAATAGTTCTTCTGTGGCTGTCTGGCCTGTGTTTTGCCTTGCCTTTACCCCTGTCCATCTTTCAGCTTTGGTTCCCCTACTTTGCAAGTACCCACTTAGGAAGGCAGCCCTCTTTTTAGAGGAAGGCTTCATGAAGGGTTTCAGAATCTCTGCTGCAGGACCCAGGACAGCATCTGATGTTGCCTCAAGTTCTCAGAGACAAGATCAGCAAGGAATGTGAGGTGAGGAGGCTGGAGGCCCCCTTTTCTGAGCCACCAATGCCCAATCTCTGGGTTTCCCCACTGGGAGTGGTTCTGAAGAAGATACTGGGGGAATCCCACCTCATTTATCATCTGTCATACTCCCCTGGGGCATCTATCAATGATGCCATCCCACCTTAGTTGTGCTCAGTGAAGTATGTGTCTTTCAATCAAGCTGTCTGGCTTGTCTGGGCATGGGGACATGGGGTCCTTATAGCCAAGTGTGACATACAGTTGGCTCTCCGGTTACTGCCCGTCCACCCTGATGATTTTTGCCTCCTTGGATTAAAATTTGAAGGGCAATAGTATTTTGACAAGGCCATGCCCATGGCCTGTTCTGTCAGTTGTGTGACATTTGAAACCTTTGGAAAATATTGCAAGACAACAGAATAATCATTTAGATATTTAAAACAATCAAAAACTGAGTACTACAGAAACAGACATGGAAACCGCCCAACATATCTGCCCCATCTGTAGGACGTCTCAGGCCCAAAATACATGAGCCAAATAAAATGTCTTCTGGGCACTTGGGGGCATGGTGTTCAAATCACAAACAACCTTAAACCACTCAGAAGTTGCTCTGAAGCAGCCTAAAGTGTCCCAAAGCTCTCCAGAAAAGGAGTGGCAAAAGCAACTCCTACCAGCGACTCATTCGGGACTGTGGCAGTGGCTGGCTTTGGAACCACAGCATCTGTTTTCCACAGTCCCAGAGTGATCGGGGCTTGAATGGCCTCTGGCCATTCTTTTTGCCCCATCTGCTTCACCCCTTGGTCTCTTCATTTCTCCCTCTCATTTACATCCCTTTAAATGCAAATAGAGAGGTCTGTCTTTTCTTTTCTTCTCTCTTTCTGTCTTGATCTAAGGAGAACCAGCAATTTACCTTCTCTACCAGGTCTGAATTACTGTTATTTCCTTCATTTCCTTTGGCAGAAGGACTTTTTATAAAACAAACCCTCTTTTTTCAAATGTGTACATGACAGATCAGGACACATGAGTCAGATAGAGTTTCTGAAAGTGATAACATGTTTCCATTGATGAGAAAGCCTCCTTTGCAAGCTCAGGCCTGAAAGGTCAGACAACTCAGTCCTTTTTTGTTGTTTTAAAGAGCTTTGTCTTGCTCGCCATTTTCTTAAATATGGGTTCCTCTCTACTTGGAAAGAAAACCATTGGAGACCAAAGTTTCATTTAACCAGAACCCAGGGACAGCTGGAAGTTCTTTTTGCTTTCAGTTCCAAAATCTGATTTGTATTTTCAGTCAGTCTTTGAGGGCTCTGCAAGGTCCTTTTCAATGTATTTTGCATAATTCACATCAGTTAGTTTCAAAGAAAATATTTTCTGATATTAATGATACTGTCAACAATTGATAAACTGAATTAGTCTACAGAACTGGGGGGAGCTGTTTTTATTGTTGTTTAGATCAGCTGGTTTACGTCATTTTGTTTCAATAATGATGGAAATTTCAACATAGATAAAACAATAGCAGCTTTCATTCTAGAACCACATCCCAAGTCATACAGCAGGATGTGTTTTGTTCACTTTAATTCTATGTCCTTTCTACCTTACAATATAGATGACATGAGCTGATTTATGTTGCTGTGGATCCTCATTCAGAAAAGATTGCTGGATTGACACACCTGATCATTTCAGTCCCACAATCATGCAATGAACAAGCAGGGTTTCACTCTTACCAGTGCTGTTCATATGTAACAATAAATAAATAAATAAATCAAAACATACTGAAACATTTGAAAAGCCATAAGGTATTGGTGAAAATTTTAATAGACAGATCTTCTAATAATAAATGTTATAGCCACAATTAAGAAACAGGCATCTGTACTGATTCAGGCAAGTTCCAGTAGCCTACTCTGAACAGTTTTACTTCTGTTGGATGCCTACCAGCAAATTCTACTTGCATTGAGATAACTGCATAACAGAAGCAGGATTTGTTTGTTGTTGCTTTTTTTTTTTGCAGTTCAGATAGTATGAGATTTAATTTTAACTCAGACAAGTAATCCTTGGAAATATGATATAGCATCCCTGTACTTAAAGTGAAGCAGCTGTAATACACATCTAAGTACATTTATCCTACCACCAGGTTTATCTGTATTTATTCAAATGCCTTGAAATTAGAACTGAATTCCAGCATATTATGCTACATCTTTTCCTATCCACCTCTTGGGGAAAATGATTCGTTTTATACAGCAAGATGAAACATTTCAGAAATAATCACCTGGAAAATGTAGAAGTTGGGATCATATGAAGTTGTGGCTGGTGGGGTCAGCTGTAACCTCTCAAGCAACTTCCTCTAAGGTCTTTCTAAATTTTGTTCAGGGGTTACATAACTTTGTTCACAGTTTGTCCTTGAAGGAGTGCAGGGAAACAATGTGCAATGAAGATACAGGCAGATAGTTTGGCACCTACCTCCCCATTGCTGCCAGTTTGAACAGATGACAACACAGATGAGCTGGAAGCAGTGCAGCAGCAGCTGGGTACGAAAGCCTTCCCCACTTATTTTGTGGTAGCTGAGAAAGAGCATGCTTCAAGGAAAGGAGCTGGACAAGACAGGCAGTAGAAGATCAACTAGACACAGAAAGAAGGGACAGAATCAACATGCCCAGAAAGCTACCAATCCTGCTGGATAGATATGTAGAATGGGTGGCCTTCTTAATGTTGTTGAATCATAGCTTCTATTACCAACATTCTTGACTGCGATACTGGTGACATATGACAGCGGTAGCCCAGCTACACAGCCCAGAGATGCATATCCATTTGGAAGAAAAATCTCACATATTTCATATGGATATGATTATATACCTATGCCCTGAACGCTAAAGAGACAAACACAAATTCTATCCTTATAAACTCAGAGAACAAATACCTTGTGTTCAACAAACAGACCATCATTCCTGCTGTGATGCACATGGCTTGACCAGCTGTGATTGTGATCCTCTTCCAACATATTGGGTATCTTTTGAACTCACACATGCAACAACTGACAAAGAGCGGCATCAAGGACTAAATATGACCACCAAACACTAAGATAATTTAAAGGTCCCTGAAACATTAATTTGGGGATATGCAGTCCTTCAGTATTTAATAAATCACTTATGAAATATGTAAGTTGCCACTAAAATTGCTGATTGCAATCCATTCAGAAGGCCACCCATTCTACAGGCAAGCAATTTATGTACTTACCTGAGAATGAGTAAGGCTTAGTTTTACACTTGTTTTCAAAGAAATATCCATGTTAGTCTCTTGCAGCATTTATGTGTATGTGAGCCCATGTGCCAGACCATCCTCACCTCTGTTCTAAAATATGACCTGACAATGAATATGTCATGGAATGGGGGAGGAGAGGTATCAGAATATCAAGGGAAATCACATTTAAGCTGAAAGAAAGAAAAAGCATCTGGCTTTAAGAAATTAATCACTTCCTTACAAAATTGTAATTGTGAAGAAAATTTTGGGGGACGGTACGAACAGAATTAAATTGTCAGGGAAATGCAAGAGTCAAAGCACTTTCCAGAGAGGCTTTCTTCAGATGTGGAAAAACATCATTTTATCTGCAAGGAGAATGGAATATGGACTGCCAACAGTACAATCTGTCACACACATCAGCAATGATGCCACTGCTAGGAAATGTGTATCCCCCAATACATGGCACAAAGACCAAGACAAAAAGATTGCTTTTTAAGACCCATTGACACAAACAGAAAGCTTGAAAATTGCATGTTGTAGCAGACAAACAGGAAATTGAATTCTGTCTTGTAGCCGCACACACCAGGCTAGAACAGCATCAAACAAAGAAGAAATTGCACATTATGGAAAGGAAAGATTCCTCATCTTATAAATAATAATGAGGGAGTTCAGCTGCTCTATGAAACAGAATCACTGCTTCCTTAATTTACCACAGAAGCTGAAATGTATGACAAGACTAAGAAACATGGAATCAGAGGCCAAGATCTGATTGGAGCAAGTGGAGCAGAAAATCTTGCTTGCAAACTTACATGATATTATGGTGTATGGGGCTCTACAGACCAACACTTTGTGGCACGGTGAGGGCTGAGCGTCCCCACGCTCCAAGACCTTACTGTGCCACCCGGCTGCCGGTATGGCATGTGACCATCCACACAGGATCCACCATGATGCATGGAAGGGGCGTCATGACACCACAGCACAGTGCATATGACGCTCCTTCTAGGAAGTTGCTTTTTGCTCCCTAGAGGCAGCGGATCATTGATGTGGCCATGATCCAGGGCTAAAAGGGGCAGCTACATGACACCCGTCTGTAGAGCCCCTATGTGAATATGAATGTAATGAGGTGTCCAATCTGGCAGCAATGCAGGTGGCATGAGCATTTAGCTGGGAATCTGCCAAACTATGGCTTTCATGGTGCATGCATTGTTGCACAACTAGGGAACTGATTACATAGTCAGGAGAGTAGATGGATACACTATACATAAATCTTCTCTAAGGCTAAGTGAATTAAGAATGCAATTCTTCACCAGGTTTCTTCTTGAATTATTATTATTATTTCCCTCTCTCTCTGGCTTTACTTCACGAACAAAGATTTAGGAAGGACTCATCCCGCACTTTCTACAAGCATGTTGATGACTAAAAAGGCCAATCCGAGATGAACAAGTCCG
Source organism: Sceloporus undulatus (assembly GCF_019175285.1). Lineage (NCBI taxonomy): Eukaryota > Metazoa > Chordata > Lepidosauria > Squamata > Phrynosomatidae > Sceloporus > Sceloporus undulatus. The sequence continues at coordinate 120,235,110 of NC_056524.1, forward strand.
GTTGCAGAACGCACTGCAGAAAGTCTCCTTGGGTGATGTTTCCGGGTTGTGTTTTTTTTCTGCGTTGTTATTTCTCTTCGAGACTTGGTCGGTGTGAGCTTTCAAAAAAGGCTGCAGCATTGTAGATAGTGTGTCTCCATGCCTCCCTGTGCGAGGCCAGGGCGGACCATTGTTGGTGATCAGTTTGGCCAAGCCTGAGATGTTGTTTCAGGGAGTCCTTGTATCTCTTCTTTGGGGCGCCCCTCTTACGCTGACCTGTGGCGAGTTCATCGTAGAATACTCTTTTTGGGAGGCGATGTTCCTTCATCCTAAAAACGTGTCCTGCCCAGCACAGCTGCATCCTCAATAGCATGGCCTCAATGCTGGTGATCCCTGCTTGCTTAAGGACAGCAATATTTGTCACATAGTCAGTCCAGTGTATATTTAGAATTGTGCGTAAACAGCGCTGATGAAAGCGTTCGAGGAGTCGTAGGTGTTGGCGATCGGTGACCCATGTTTCAGACCCATAAAGGAGAATAGACAGTACAATGGCTCTATACACACTGATTTTGGTGCTTCGCCTCAAGTGTTTGTTACTCCAGACTCTTTTATGAAGCCTTCCAAATGCACTATATGCCTTTGCTACTCTGTGATTGATCTCTTTATCAATCTTGGCATCTGAGGAGATAATGCCTCCCAGGTAGGTGAACTGTGGGATGGATTTAAGCACAGATTTGCCTACAGTGATGTGAGGATGGTAGTGTTCTTCCTGTGGTACGGGCTGGTAGAGAACTTCCGTTTTCTTCAGACTGACTTCCAACCCAAAGAGCTCTGCAGCTGTAGCAAAGCAAGATGTTAGGCGCTGCAGAGCTGCTTCTGTATGGGCAATGAGGGCAGCTGCATCAGCGAAAAGCAGCTCATGGACTAGATAGTTTAGAGTCTTGGTGTGAGCCCTCAGGCAGCTTAAGTTGAACAGGCTACCATCAGTACAGTAGTGTGTATAAATGCCGTCGTCTGCTTCGAGATCTGCCATAGCCCTTTGGATCATCATGCTGAAGAAGATTGTAAATAGAGTTGGAGCGAGAATACAACCTAGTTTCACTCCGTTAGTTATTAGAAAGGGCTCTGAAAGAGATCTCCATATCTGACTTGACCTTGCTGGCCTTCATGTAGCAGGATGATCATTTTGAGGAATTTGGGGAGGCATCCTAGTCGTTCCAGGATCTGCCATAGACCTTTTCAACTCAGTGTCGAAGGTCAACAAATATTCCATGGAGTCCTTTGTTCTGCTCTCTACATTTCTCTTGCAGTTGTCTAAGGGCAAATACCATGTCTGTAGTGCTCCTATTAGCTCTAAAGCCACATTGGCTTTCAGGGAGAAGTTCTTCTGTAATAGCAGGAACTAATATGTTAATAATAATAATAATAATAATAATAATAATAATAATAATAATAATAATAATAATAATAATAATAAT